>NC_085138.1:19808939-19908939 GCF_035046485.1 Aedes albopictus
AACATGTAAATGCTTCACAAACTATTAAAACATAGGTACTTTTTAAACGTTGAAAAAAGTTATCATGGATTGACACTTTTTGGACTTTTCTCGAAAAAACGTATTTTTTTTACATCGGTGTCAATAAATTTTAGTGTTGATACCCAAAGATTTTCCACTTCTGTTCTTAAATTATCTCTAATCAGATATATTAGAGCCTATTTAGATTGAAGGAAGAACACATTTAATAATTTTTATTTATTTTTTTTATTTATTTTATTTATTTTCCTCTATATGGGTTAAAATTTCAACCCGATATAACTTAATTCGCCGTGAGAAAATATTACATTTTATAACGTCGTATTAAGTATCAATATATTGTTGATAAACGTTAAAAAATTCATTCAATTCGGTTCACTGGTTTCCGAGATATGACAGCTCAAAAAATAGTTGTCTTAAAAATAGTGTTTTACGCGAACGGTTCTAACTTCGCGAAAAATAAATCAATCGAGCCCAAATTTGTACCAATGATGCACACATAATAGGTTGACAAACAGTCAAAATTTGAGATATTTTGATGCACTCTATGAAAAGTTACAGCATGTTGAATTTTTTTGTGGGAGAAAAAAAGTTGCCTATCCCAAACATTTTGGCCATCCCCTGTACAACAGACACCCAATCAGACTCTGGAACTACTCTAGATTCTGCAGTACTTTTTCCTCTTAGTATCGTAGAAAGCCGGTCCCTCTGCCAATGATCATTTTGCAGGTGTATATCGTGTAGCAAGCACAAAGATACTGTATGCCCAAGGAAGCCAAGGAAATTTCCATACACCGTAGATTTCCGTATAGGTATTGTATTTTGATGTCTACATGGCGCACCAGCATCCGGTCTCTTACCGTTCGAAAAGTTGCTATTTTTACGACCGGAGCAAATCCGTCCTAAAACTTTTGAGAAAAAACTTGGGCCACTACTATTTTGGCTTTGTATCTTGACGCATTAACATCCTATCGCCTCACGGTCTGGAGGTGGTTTGGGTATCTCCCAGGTTCCGTTCTAGAAGACATTTGCCTATCTCATTTGAGCTTTGTTTCTTGTTTCATCCACTACATTTTCCTGTGGCACGTAGCAATCCGTATAGGGCAAAGTGGGGTAGTATGACCATTTTTCGAGCTTTTATCGTAGTAAATGTAGATAAATAGCTTAGGCATTCAAAGTGGTAAAAGCAACTAAATAATATTTGCTTGATACTTATGCAGAAATATTTAAAAACCTAATGTATTTTCATCGATTTTAAGCGATTTGAAAAACTGATTCGTTAAACGGGAGTGGTGCCATCTGCCATGGGATAAGATGCCACTATGTGAAAACCTTTTAAAATTACATCCATCATTTTTCGATCTTTTCAGACCCCTTTTCCCATCTGCCCCGCTTTCAAAGCGGAAAGTGCCCAAAATAGGAACACCTGCCCAGATGATACAAGACCCTAATTCTGGATTTTTTCAAGAATTTTCTTCTGAGATTTTTAGAGAGGTTCCATCCAAGATTCCTTCTGAGATTCATCCGATATTTTCAGAATGGCTCAAGAATTTCGATTCTTCGATTCCTCAAGGAATGTCTTCCCGTAAAGCACCTCTTGGATAAGTTATATAAAGAATTTCTGGGGAAATCCCGGCAAGAGCTCCATAAGGAATTGTGGGATGGTGGCCAACCACGCGAGCTACGGAAAGTTATAAGTAAGAGGAAGAACTCAATTAAGAATTCCAGACGGAACTCCCGGTCAATTCCAAAAAAATCTGGGGATATCCTAGAAGGAACTCCGGGAAGACTGCTAAAAGGAAAAGCTGGAGAAATCTCAGAAGGTGTAACCCTCAAATGGAGGAATCCTAGAAGGAATTTCTAGAGGAATCTCAGCAGGAACTCCTGGATAAACCACGTAAATAATTCCTGTACGATTTCCGAAATTCCTGGAACTGGTAACAAGGCATCCTAGAAGAAATTCTTGAAGAAATCGTGGAAGGAATCTCGTAAAAAGTTCATGGAGCATTATCAGAAAGATCCCCGGTATATCCCCGAATTCCTTTAGGAATCTATAAATGTTTATAAATGGAAGAATCACAGAAACGAGCTCCCTGAGGTATCCCAGGAAGTCTTAAAGCAATCCCAAGAAGAATTTCTGGGAGAATCACACAAGTAACTTCTGGAGAAATCCCGCAAAGAATTCGGGGTCATGGATTTCACCAGAAATTTCTTCTGGGAATTATTATTTTTCTGAAATTCCTTATTACTCTACGAGGTCCGCTTGTAATCCTCCCAAGAGTTTGTTGAAATCCTATAGGACCTCCTTGAAGAATTTCTTCAACAATTTATTAAGGATTTTCTCCAGCAGATTTGTAAAGAATTTCTTCATTTTTTTTCCTTCGTTAGGTTGTAACGTTTTGCGTTTTTTAGTTTAATTTAATGGAATAAAATAAATAAATAGAATAAAATTTATTTCAATTTGTGTTGTATTAATGTTAACGATAAAGAAATATTTTATTTGTTCGTAAAATTGGTCCATGTCTGTTACTTATGCTCATGTATGTCGAAGCGTTTGTAAAAGCTTACGTGATTTGAACTTTTATAGCATAATGCTAATGGCGCGTATCTACTTTCTGGCGAATTACAGTCATACTGCAAATTTGTCGCCATGCATGAAAATCGCCATGCAGAAAATGTTGGCGCGATTTTTAATAATAGTCATCTAATTCAATAGTGGGACTTTTGAAAAGCGGCACAGTTTCGAGGCGCAAACGACATTCTCACTCGGTCATTTCGCTACGAGTACGACTAGAAAGCAGAAGTGCGCGAGTTAAGTCCAAGTTATTCGAAAGTTATATTGAGTTTGAGTTCAGTCTAAGATTGAGTTGAAGTTAATTGAAGTTTATTACGGTGCAAGTTATTTTTGCAAATTAAAGGTAAAAGTAGTGAGTGAGTTTCTTAATGTAAAAGTGATGTTAAACGTTTTTGGTGTCTTTCTTTCACGTTTAGTGGACCGAGGTCCGAGATTTCGCGGTTTCTGCTGAATTTTTATTGAGTTACGGAACTATCTACGAAAAAAGGTAATTAAATTCTAATTAAAGTTAAAGTGCTTAAATCTAATAGTAGTTCCTGTTGGACGTGTAGCGCCCAGCGCTTTTTTCGTACGGCTGGTTTTTTCGTCGTCGTTCGGCGGTATCCCTCGCCGAATCGGGGTTTCGTAGGCGGATTGAACTGCCAGTTTCGTCCGTGAGTCATCGTTTCCGACCCGTGTGCCCAGCAAAGGCCCGCCTTTCAGAAGGCAGTCAAACGGAGGCGCGAGTGAAGTCGCTCAATCATCTCCGTAGCGAAGTATTCCCGTCGGCCGCCAATCACCGACGGTAAGGCCCTCTTACGTCATACCCCGTGGGCCGGAATCAACGAGAGCCGGTTCGTAGCAGCGTGTCGCCAATTGCACGTCTCGAACCTGGTCCGTATCCAGGAAGATAGAGGTAGCGGCATTCCCCGCTCGGTCATAGCTGGAAGCATAGTACGCGAAGCCGGGTCGCTGGGCTCTGTTTGCTCCTTTATTGACCGGAGAAAGACCATCCCGGGAATCGCTCGGCATCCGCCGAAGCCCTCTCGTTCGTCCAACAATCGGAAGCTTCCGTCCAGCCGCCACTCCCTCCGCACCGGTAATTCGGCCATACCGCACACGGGTCCTTCGTCATCGCTGCGTGCCAAATCGCAGCACGGTCACGCCGGCGAACACCATTGCTGACCGCCATCTCCGAACGTCGAAGTCGTCGCCATCTTCGAGCTACGTCCCCCGTCACCGAGCATCGTATCGTCGAAAAACCTGCGCAGGTACGTGTAGAGCTTTTTTATACATGGCCATGTTTGCTCTTTTCCATCCCGTATGAATATCTTCCGTCCAACACGAATGAATTCCTAGAATAAATAGTAGAAAGTTTGAAATTTCGTTTAGTTCCGTTACGTTTCACATCGCTTAATTGAATAAACATACTCACTACCTTACGTTACGTTTTAGTCCCGTTACTTCACTCGGATGAGTAAGAATCCCTTCGGTTTTCGCTAAGTATCTTTTAGCCTGTGAAAGAGTTGGAGTTAAATTTGCGTTCGAAGAAATTCTGCCGTTTACCAAGTACCGTTCAAAACCGTCCCTGAGTGAAATAGTCTCTTGCAAAGTCGGGAAAATTTCAACACGACCGGTGGTCTCTCTTTGAGAGTGGCGCTTAAGCCACCGTGCTTTAACCAAATCCTCAAGAATAGTTTACGAACGGTTACAAGGTTCTTTTGGGATTTTATATTTCCAGAACAAACTTCTAAAATCATTTCAAAAGGAACTGATATCTTAGAAGAATCTCGAATAAACTTCTAGAGGTACCTAAGAAGAAACGCATTGGACGAATTTCGAAAAGAACTAGTAAAGGAATCTTAGAATGAATCCCTGGAGCATCCCCGGAACTCCAAAATAAATCCTAGTAGGACTTACTAGAGAAATCCTGAACGAAATCTCTGAAGGAATACCGCAAAATTACTGGAAGACTACTGAAAAGAACTTTTGAAGAAATCCCAGATAGAACATCTTTCAAAATTCATGGAAAATCTCTGAAGAACTTCTGAAGGAATTCTGAATAAACCCCTCTAAAAAGAGCTCCCTGCAGAATTTCAGAATGAACTCCTGGGTAACCCTGTAAAAAACTTCTGGAGAAAACAAATACATAATTCCTGGAGGAATTTTGAAATGAATTTCTAGCAAAATCTTGTAACAAATTCCATGAGGAATATCGGAACGAATTCCTGAAGGAATCTTGGAAAAATGTTTTGTAGGAATCTCTGAGAAAATTCTTGGAAGGACCTTGAAATTCGTGAAGGAGTTCTTAGAGAATCCCGTAAAAAAACTTTTGGAAAAATTCCAGAAGAAACTTCCAAAGGAATCCAAAATAATGAATGATCTCTTGAGAAGCTTAGGAAAATTTGTAGAAATAACCGGGAAGAATTCATGGAGGAATTATGCAAAGAATTTTTGATGCAAACACGGAAGGAATCCTAGCAGAGATTAGCATTAGCATTAAGCAAGTCGCACAAATTCAAAGGTAGTCCTAGACCGCTCTTATGAGGGTTGCCTCCTTCCCGTCCGAACCATAGAACAAAGATTTGGGACTAATCTTTGACTCTTGGACAAGACTGACACAATCCTGAAATGGTTGAGAACCTCCCTGGCCACGTCCTTGCGACTGCTGAGGGAAGCGAAAGGATGGTTAGTTGGACGCCTAAGAAAGATGTAGACAGCTTTGCGATCTCTCAGGCCTAGGTGTCACGGGAATTTGGGTGTTGTTAGTGGAAGGGTTAACTCCAAAGGATACGTTTGGTAAACGTTTAGCTGCACGAAATATTTTTTGGTTGTGTTGAGACAGTTGCCGAAGTAATTCATCTGGTTTGTTTTTTCATCTTGATCGCTACAGGACTGGGTGGCCGAAAATCTGGAATAGAAAACGGGATTAATATCTTTCATTTTATAAGCAATTTGTTAAACTCTTGCAACTGTTATAAACCTTACAATAGTTCCTGCAGCATATGATAAACCTACCTGAATCCTACCGAGACAAAATGTCCACCTTCAGCAAACACACAAACAGAAACACAAAAAAAACATCATCAAATTTTGATCCTGGAATGTTCCTACATTTGTTAGGAAGATGGCAAGATTAAAATTTAATGTGGCAGATCTTACGCCGTAACGCACCATTCCAAGGTGATCTACCAACGTTACGGGAAAGGGTAGAAATCTACTTCGTCATATGCGCTAATTTCCGTCATATCAATAAGTACAGATATTTCAACTTACTTAGTGGGCTTCGTGGCATCCAAATGTCCAGTGATCATGTGCTTCGAATCGGCGCCCGAACTGAACCTCTAACGCGTTTTCGCAGCTTCTCCCCTCACAAATACATCCAATCATTCACTGAACGCGCGCTTTCTCATTTAAGAGGCATATGATTTCTCAAAACTTCGTTCAAGACCAAAACTTTCTAGGACGCCAGGATTATAACTAACTTTTATTATAACTTTTACATATGTGTTATATAAACGGGCCATGGATTTAAGCCTGGATCTTCAGCATACGAATTAGATGCGGTAACCTCTAGATCAGCAAGCCCGTCTTCAGACAAGCTCCTAATTTCTAAAACATGAAACTAAAATCCTGATTCCATGAACTTTATTCATGTAGAATGTATGAAACGAAGGTAACTTTGAGTCGTGAAAATATTAACCTTGTGGCCGTTTCTTAACATAACAAACTCAACTTTCTCAAGTTATATAAATGAACTGTTTCTCAGGAGTCTGTAGCTACCTGATTGTATCTATGGCCGCGATCTACGAAGATTCTCAATGTAGATACCTCAAAACCCCAAAAATTTGAATGTCTTATCATAAATAGGTGACGGTCTTCATGTTTGGTTTGACACCGACGACAGTAGGCTCACACTTTCTATGATGATATCTCAATCCGACATCGACGACGCGGCGATCCTATCTTCCAACGCCACCTTTGATGAACCCCCTAACCTTGGTAGCAAATCTGCCGAGAAAAGCATAAAAAGACGCGCAAATTCTCCCTTTCAGTTCGGATCCACCACTGACCTCAAAAGTCAATATATCATCTTTTTATGCGTCCATAAAAACAATCATCGCGGCAGTTCTTCTCGGCGGATCCCCTTCGGACTTCGGAGTGCTTCCCCGCATCAACATCATGATGGCCTTTGTGTGTGCCATACTCGAGCTCCACTCTCTCTCTGTCTCTATCTTTACCTCTATCTCTATATCTGTGCCATTTCGGTCCGGGATCTTTCGCGGCCGGCTGGCTACTGCAGCATCTCTGACGCGCCCATAAACTATAGAATTGTTCAAGGTTCCCGTCCCTGCTGCTGCTACTGCTTGAAAGCATAATCCGATGAAGAGAGTCTCTTTTTCAGTAGGTCACATTCGCTCGGACCACACCGCTGGAACCACAGACAACCGGATGAGTTAAGGATGAAATTTTCATGGACCACGCTTTTGAGGGTCATTTTGAGTTCGCTTTGTGGTGAGCCACTGCGACCAGCATTTAGATCTATTGCGGAACATGTGATGGTACAATAACAGGTATTGTAAGGTTGATTAGGAAATTTGTTCAAAATTTTACATCTGTTAGTTACTACAGTGCCACCAGTGAGTCCATCTGTATGCAAAACTCAAGTGGCACAACCCTGAACGGGAGACAAGCCCTCTTCACCCGGTGTGCTTTTTCAAAATTCAGACTGGATTGCAGCAGTGTGATTCACCGCGCTGGTAGGACAGAGCATATGACGGCGACGCCATGTTGCTTCTTGCTGGAGCTGGACGGTTGGATGCAAATAATAATCATAAAGACAATATTCGCATAAAAATCATCACATACACTCCAGCACCACCACCACCGGCCTGGTTCGCGAGGCCATAACAATTATCGTTATTAATTTCATCGATAAATTTAACCGGACTACGACATTTATGGGTACTCGGTGGGCACATTCCGTCAAACGCACCATTGGTACCGGAATGGTGAAGAAACGGGCGACAGACATGCCAATCAGGGTAGCTGCGCCTGGTTTCGATCCGTTAAAAAGTGCCTGGTTTTGAAAATATAAATTTCGTTTATGATTTCGTTTATTTGTTCTTTTTTTTTCTTTTTCTTTTATTTATTTTTTTAAATTTTGTATCATTCAAAATCTATAATTAATATACATATTTGTAAATTTGTACCTCTTCAACAGAGTCTTTTTCTAAATATTTGTTCTGAAAACTAGAACTAACAATGGAACGTTTATTCTTTGTATAGAAGAGACGATGGAAAGATATACCCAAGTAACACACTTGTCACAGAAGAGTCACGGCGGCGCAGGTTTTTGTTGAGCAGAAGTCACTGTGACTTCCTTCTAAATACTTACTTGCTAGAAGTTGTAAGTCGCAGTCTGCGCAACAAAAACCTGCGCCGCCTTGACTCTTCTGTGACAAGTGTGTTACTTGGGTAATTACAAAGTAAAAGGACGCCCGAAGGATCGAACCCAAGACCTTCGACATACAAAGCTAGGCCACAAGTAGCATCTGAAACCACCCAGGCGAACCGACAAATCTCCGAACGCAACATAAACGATTCAACTCCGGTGCCACTACCCTACACCCGCAATCAGTTTTTTTTATTAATCTTTCTTCCATCACCATACCTAACGAACGAATGTGAACCCATGTCGGTTCGGTTTGTTTTACGACTCGTGCCAAACGTGCTGCGAATTATTGTTACAAAAATCATCATCAACCACGCGTCAGTCCAGCGAACCAACCAACAATCACACCGTTTGCCAATACAGGCGATCGACTGTGATTGGTGCTTTTGCTTGAGGAAGGGAGAAGGATTGTGTGTTGATTGACCCCGAAAAGGGCGGGGTTATTCGATCTGGGTCGGGCTATTGTCGATTTTTTTTAATGTTATGATATTTGAGAAGTCATTATGCTAACAACTTTCAGTATCGAAAGAACACATTTTACATTTAGAAGTCGGACGATAAACTTACAAGAAATTTTGGAATTGTCTCCTGGAGGTTACCATCGCAGCCGATACCCGAAAGATTCTCCTAGGATTTGTTTTTTTTTAAGGACTGCTTTAAGAAGTCCTCCAAGCATTTCTTCAGGAATTCCTCCAAGAATTTGTTCATGAAGTCCTCCAGTGATTCCATCCGTAAATCCTACACATACTCCTTAAGAAAGGCCCTGAGGATTCATGCAGGAAATCCTCCAAGAATTTCTTCAACAATTGCTTCAAGGAATCTTTCAGAAACTTCCCCTTTGTTCCGTCGTGGAACGGGGATTTTGCGGGGTGGACGAATTCGTAGGTGGACTGTATTATGGATGAACTTTCACTGGTAGAAAAAGACGCGGTTTCACTAAAACTAAACTACCTTACTGCATTTCTGTTCGGATCGGTCACAAAGTCGGGGGCGAATCAAAACTTCTTCGTTGCGTACACGTCGGAGGTTGAAAGTTGAACTTCTTCGGTCGGTGGTTGAATCTTGACTACTTCTCGAGGAGCGTACGGAATGAATCAAGTGGAAGGAGAAAGATACATACTCAGCGTGGTGACTGTGGTGGAGGAAAATTCCTTGCGAACAGGCTGTTGATTGGTTCGGTCGTCGTCGTCGGCGGCGGGCACATAAGGACCCGCTGTACATGCGAGGGTCGATCCTTGCGTGCATGTTCGTTCACGTTGTCGGTGAATGAACAGTTGGACGGCGTGGAGTGTAGTAGGGAAAACTGGGGCTCAATCGCGGTTACCACTTCGCGTTGGCGCGAACACCCTTGGATTACTTCAGAAATTCCTAAAAGGGATGCGTTAGGAATTTCTGCAATGATTCCTTCTAGTATTTTTTCGGGTATTCCTCCGGAACACGAACTTCTCCCAGAGTTCTTTCAGAAAATTTATCCCGATTTTTTTCAGATAATTGTTGAAATTTCTCCGGAAATTATTCCAAGGATTCCTCAAGGAATCTTCCAAGGAATCCTTCAGGAATTCCTGTAAGGTCTTCTTTATAAATTTCTTCAAGGATTTCTATTTGTACAATGATTGCTTTAAGAATTCCTCTAAAGATTCCTCATGAATTCAGGATTTTTTTCCAATGGAATTCCTAAAGCAATCCTTGTACGAATTGGAATCATTGGAGAAACCTATAAAGAAAACCTTGGAGGATTCCTTGGAATAATTTTCGGAGAAATTCTGAGGGTATGAGGGTTTCTTCAAAGAACCCAACCGAAATTGTCCCCAAAATTTCTTCAACATTCTTTGAGAGATTCTTTACGAATACTTTAAGAATATCTTCATGGCTCTTTTGGAATTTGTTTCCATTCCAAGTAAGCAGTATAAGAACTCCTTCGAAAATTTCTCCAATTATTTATTCTTCAATTTCTAACATCATATTTCCTCCAAGGATTTTTCAAGAATTTCTCAAAAGATTTTCCGAAAATTCTTGAAAAGAATTCACCAATAGATCACGTTGGGAACAGCTCACTGACGTAGAGTACGGTTGAGCTCAAACATTTCCCTAATTGACCCCAATGCACAAGGAGGGTTAGGAATTTCACCAAGGATTTCTTTAGTAACGCTATCAACCAGATTCGGATTTCCTTTACAGTGATTCATCTGATTTAAAATTTATAGTGTGATTCAAAACAAATCGACATCGAAAATGTCTCAGTGGTTGACTGGGAGGGGGTTCTCCAAGTATGCAAAAAATACTGTTATGAACATTATGTCAGTTTATTTTATATGTTATACTGTGGATTGTAGATCTAACAACAATTATAAAACATCGTTATCCTGGAATTGGACTTCGTTATCCATTTGGATAACTGGGCACAATTTATGGTATGTGTTGCATGTGTGTGTTTGTGCATTTGTAATGTTCCATTTTATTTTCCGTATCCCATTAGTTTCCAAATTTGGGACTCGATACGGAAAATAGAATGAACATTTGTGGGGTCCTGTTAACATTTGCCCGTATTGTGCCCAACGTAGGGCACGATGCATTTATAGGGTTTCAATTTTATTTATAACAATACTCCAAGAAATCCCTTCAAGGATATTAACAGGAATTCCTTCATGAATTCCACGAGAAATTTGTCCCAGGATTCATTAGAGAATTCCTCCAAGTAAACTTACGGAAAATTCTCCAACAATTCCTTCGGAAAATTTTCTAAAAATCTTTCAATATTTGAGAGGGTTACAAGTAAAGGGGTACATAAATACATTTATTTGCCCAACATCACATTTAAGACAAGACGTAATCGACAATAGTTCGCCACAATACTCGGTTAATGGCTGCCGCTCTCCATATTCGGTCGCGCCCAATGCCCGCCAGGTCACACTGCACCTGGTCCGCCCATCGTGCTCTCTGCGCTCCACGCCTTCTTGTGCCAACCAGATCAGTTGCAAACAGCAGCTATGCAGGCTTGTTGTCCGGCAATCTTGCAACATGCCCTGCCCACCGTATCCTTCCGGCTTTGACCACCTTCTGGATGCTGGGTTCGCCGTAAAGTGCAGCGAGCTCGTGGTTCATCCTTCTCCGCCACACACCGTTCTCCTGCACACCGCCGAAGATCGTTCTTAGCATGCGACGCTCGAAAACTCCGAGTGCTTGGAAGTCCTCCTCGAGCATGGTCCATGTCTCGTGCCCGTAGAGGATCACCGGTCTTATTAGCGTTTTGTACATGGTGCATTTGGTGCGTGGGTGAATCTTTTGAGACCGCAGCTTCTTCTGGAGCCCGTAAGGACTGTATCGTTAATTATGAGTACACCTTTGAGGCTCTGTATTAAAAAGACTATCCCTTATTTTGTTAACTGCTTTGTGTCTATGTGTTGCTAACGTTGTAAACAAACGATAACCTTCATTAAAAGTTAAAGTTTTTCCTCAAGTGGAACAATGCGAGGGTTTACGGAGGAGAAGTGAAAATCGATTGTGACCAGGCACTGCAAGGAAAAATGATCATCGCTACGAAAATTAGCAAAAATTGAATGTGTTAGGGTTTTTGTTGTTCAAAATGCTATCAAACAATTCGGTATGCATAACACACTGAAAGACTTACCCGGACGCGGCAAGAAACAGGTGCGTCCAAGTCAAATTTGGACAGCAAA
This sequence comes from Aedes albopictus, assembly GCF_035046485.1. NCBI lineage: Eukaryota > Metazoa > Arthropoda > Insecta > Diptera > Culicidae > Aedes > Aedes albopictus. The sequence goes on from NC_085138.1 coordinate 19,820,644, forward strand.
ACTTGCAAAATCGTTGAAGGAAAATAGGAGGTATCCATTAGAGATTACGCAAAAAAGTGTGAAACGACTGTTGGTATGGTTCAACGCGCCAAGGAGCGTAATTCCCCGAAGACCTACCCAAAACAGAAATGTCCAAAACGCAGTCAAATTCTGGCGGATTATGTGAAAACTCAGGCTTGAGAACTGTACGACGATGTTTTGAGAAAAAAATGCATGTGCATATTCATGGATGATGAAACGTATGTCAAATTTGACTACAAGGTACTTCCAGGGGCACAGATTTTCACTGTTAAGCATGGCACGGATGTTACGAATTAGGAGAAATCGATTTTTTGCGAAAAAAAAATGGAAAATGTGTTGGTTAGGCAAGCAATTTGTCAATGTGGTATGAAATCGTCACCTTTCTTCACCGTCCCAGGTATGAACGTCGAAATATACCAGAAGGAATGTCTCCAGAAACATATTCTGCCACTCATCTGAAAGCACAAAGGTCCTACATTACTTTGGCCGGATTTGGCATCCTGCCACTATGCGCGTGACACCTTTGACAGGTATGAAGTAAACAATGTTCAATTTGTGGAAAAGGCAATGAATCCTCTAAATTGCCCGTAATTAAGGCCCATTGAGAAATAGTTAACTTTGATGAAAGGGAAACTACGGAAAAAGGATAGAGGAGCAGAGGACGTCACAAAATTCAAGAAAAACTGGGTCAACGTATGCAAAACCATCGTCGGAACGGTTGTCCAAAACCTTATGAAGCACGCCAAGAAGAAAGTGCGAGAGGTGGCAAGATCCATGAAAAATTAAATATACAATCATGTCATGGGCTTTTCTGATGGTCAATGAACAATGTAATTGAATTTAATTTACAAAATAAATAAAACATTTTGAAATACAGCAATTTTAAGGTGTACTCATAATTAACGATACAGTCCTTAGTGGGCCCGACTTCTCGAATATCATGACTCACATTGTTGTCAGCCGTCAGTAAGGATCCGAAGTAGACGAATTCCTCCACCACCTCGAAAGTATCCCCGTCTATCGTAACATTACTACCCAGACGGATCCGGTCGTGTTTGGTTCCGCCTACCACCATGTACTTTGTTTTTGAGGCATTCACCACCAGGCCAACCTTTGCTGCTTCGCGTTTCAGGCGGGTGTACCGCTCTGCCACCGTTCCAAATGTTCTGGTGATAATGTCCATGTCGTCCATCACCTTGTCGCAGTCCCCGGCGAGATTTGAATGAACACGATAGTTCACCCGAGACCCTTACGCAATTTTGCACACCGTTTATCGTTGCTTTAATCAGTCTAGTCAGCTTCCCAGGAAAGCCGTTTTCGTCCATGATTCTCTATAGCTCTGCACGGTCAGTACTGTCGTATGCCGGTTTGGGACCATTCATAAACCACGTAGAACTTAGGGGGGGGCGGGGGGGGGGCAAAGTCTACGCTTTATACAAATTTCAATTTTTTTTGTATGGACGAAAGTCTACGAAGGGGGAGGGGGGTCTGAGATGGCCAAAATTTGGTCTACGTGGTTTATGAACAGCCCCTTTGATGTCGATGAACAGGTGATGCGTTGGGGCCTGGTATTCACGGCATTTCTGGAGGATGTGTCGTACGGTGAAGATCTGGTCCGTTGTCGACCGGTCGTCGATGAAGCCAGCTTGATAACTTCCCACGAACTCATTCGTTTTAGGTGACAAACGACGGAAGATTATTTGGGATAGCACTTTGTAGGCAGAATTCAAATTAGTGATCGCTCTGAAGTTCTCACATTCCTAATGGTCGCCTTTTTTGTGAATGGGGTAGATTATCCCTTCCTTCCACTCCACCGGTAGCTGTTCGGTTTTCCAGATCCTGACTATCAAACGGTGCAGACAGGCGGTCAACTTTTCTGGGCCCATCTTGATGAGTTCAGCTGCGATACCATCCTTACAAGCAAGGATGGGCACGGTTAGGGTTACCAGACGTACTCTTTTAAGAGTACATGTACTCTTTTTCCGCCAAAAATTAGGCGTACTATTCTTTTTTGTAAAATAGCCCCAATTGTACTCTTTTTGTCAAGAATACAATTTCATAATAAAATATTTCAGTAAAATTATCGATTCTATCGAATCGCAGCACCCCTCGTTTCACAACACGTTTCAAATGTAATGTGGTATTTTCTCCCCCAAGAAATTGCCTACCTTTAGGTGTCATTGTTTACAGATTTCCTAACATCAAAGAACTTCAAAAGTACATGACTTCTAAGATTAAGTATAAAAGTAAAGTTTTTTTTTTCAAATAACGTTAAAAACTTTTAAAGCATTTGCTCACAATTGCAACGCTTAATTGCATTAACAATAACCACTTGAAAAAAAAATACGTTGGATTACCGTACTCTTTTGTACTCTATTTTCAGAATTCTTAAATGTACTCTTTACATGTGTGCCAAATATGGTATCCCTAGGCACGGTGCTTCATTTACCGTTATAATAAAATAAAAATGACCATCAAAACCTTAAACGCCAGTTGATTTATTATATTATTCTACACCCCTGGAGTGAATTTTAAAAAAATCGTTAGACGATTTTTTGAGTTACGCCCTTTTTTAGGTCAAAAATGCAAAAATTTGTATTAAGAGTGCTCAAAGTAATGCTACTTTCTTTTTTTTTCATATGAAATACCCTGTCTGCGATTGTAAAGATTGTAAATAACGTATTATATTCATATTATATTATTTATCAAATATGTTACCCCCAAAGTGCATCGATTTTGCTATTATAAATATGCCATTTTGGTAGTTATATATACTTGCATGGTTATACGTACTGGGTATTCGAATGCATCAATTGTTAGCGGGAAAACACGGCATGCTCATGTTTTTTAATCGTAGTAGGCATTGTATTTTCGTGACAATTGAAAAATCATAATAGTGAATACTTACTACTCAACCGGTCGTGGTTTACCGTAATCGTTAAAAATGGATAACCACGAGTTCAATAGAAGAAAAGTTTGTATTCTGTGCCTCTCGAACAACAAAAACGTCAGGCCGTTATCCTCTTCGATTAAAAAAGTTATCCGCGAACATTATTTGTCCGATTTCGACAGCCGGGAGTGGTACTACCCATCATCCATATGCACGCCATGCCGGGTAAAGTGTTCTGCTAAAATAAAATCACATTTGTACATGTACAAATATGATTATACACATTTGACAAGATCTACTGATTTCTGCCGATGTGAAGTGTGCAAAGCTTCGAAAGTGATTATCGGTGGAAATCTACCAGGTGCAATGCCCAAAGTTCAGAAGCGTGGCCGTCCTAAAAGAAAGCCATCTGATGCAGCCAAAGTGGTCCGAATGTGTAATATGTGCTTATCAGAAATAATGCGGGGTAAGAAACACGAATGCAACTCTTCGCAACGAACGGAAAATTTATCTAGAATGCTTAAGGCAAAAAGTGCCCCGCCAAAAGCAGCAGAAGCGGCGGTGTCTGAATTCCTAACTGAAAGAGTCACATCATCCGGTATGAAAACAAAATGTATAATTGTTATAAAGACTAACAACGAGTTATATTTAATTTAATAGATTGCAACAAAATTCGCCTGTCCAATCGTCGAGGTAAGCCGTCTCATTACGAAAAAGCATCTGCAGCACCAGCTCCGAAAAGTCAGAACAAAGTAAGTTCCGAAAACATGTTCAAAATAAAGGCCGACAATTCTTTGAGCATGCGAAAAGCTTTAGGTAATGTCAAACAGTTTTTTTTTTATAAAACCAACCGGCCTTATAAAATAAATTTCTATAGGTGTCATGAAAGGACTTAAGCGGTCCGGTGTAAAAGTAGAGTCTGGAACTAATGAGAAGCTAAGAAAGATGAATTCCCAGCTTAGCAAACTATTTAGTATTATTGAGCTTGGAGAAATAACTGGAGGTAATCATTACAAACTATTTTAATCTATAAGTAATTAATGCAGTTTTCTAAAAAATATAGCCGAAAAAGTAAAACTGGATCAGTACACCACTGTACCAGTAATATATTGCAACAATATATCTAGCCTTATCGACCAGATCAAGCAAAACAGACAAACTGAAGGAGGAAGCGATGAATACATCAAACTTGGGATTGATGGAGGTGGAGGGTTCTTAAAGATCACTCTCTCCATTGTTCCACGAATGTCTGTTCGTCCCACTAAGTCATTCAAGGATAGTGGATGCACATAATAGCGCTGGCACCAAAACTGCCAGAGAAGTACGAATATGTTCGTCTGATATGGAACCTATTGGAACTGGATAATTTTGAATATGTTGTGGCCGGTGATTTGAAAATTATCAATATTATCGTGGGCATAATGGCCCATTCCTCTTCCAATCCCTGTCCCTATTGTGAAATTGGAAAGAACAATCTTATCGATGCTAGTGGAACACCACGAACTATCGGTCGAATAAAGGAGCACAGTGCTAGGGACAAGACATCAAAGAAACGAAGTAATCATGCCAGCTGTATTCACGAACCATTGGTTTCCGGGAATGATGAAAACCTCATTTTACAAGTTTGTCCTCCGCCACCTCTGCATATATTGCTTGGAATTGTAAATGCAGTATTTCAAGCAGTAGAGAAGGGATATCCAGATTGGGCAGATTTGTGGGCTAATGCAGCCCATGTACGTCATCAGCAGCGAGCGTACGGTTTTACGGGAAGAGCTTGCCACAGCCTAATCGGAGCTGTTGATGTCCTCCAGGATAATGAAGATCTGGTAGGCTACTTCAATGTAAGCTATTGAATAGTGTTTTATTTAAAATTATAATTCTTACATACATTATATATTCATAATCTCTAGGTCCTCAAGCATTTCGAACAGGTGTATGCCAAGTGTTTTTCGTTCGATCTTATTCCTAGTTTTGAAGACGATTTAGACAAGTTCACCGAATGTTGGGAAAAGATGAACCTCCCAAAATCATCAAAATACCACATCACCAAATTTCATGTGAAGGAGTTTTGTAAAACCACCGGTCGAGGCTTAGGCTCACATAATGAGCAAGCCTCGGAGTCCGTTCATAGTGATTTCACACTAACTTGGGAACGTTATAAAACCATACAGACCTCCAAGCTGTATAAGCAACGTCTTTTGCGCGCAGTTGTAGACTACAATAGCGGTCATCTGTGATAGTCTAAGTGGAACTATTGAACTTGTAGTGTAATAAACAAATAATTGAATTAACAACAAATTTCATCGTCTTCATGCAACAACTGACAAGTCCACATAAGCTAAAACGTAAGTAGTATAGAACATTCGCAATAACAATATTATTACTCGGAGAAAAAGGAGCATCAACGCTTCAAAAGGACGTAAAAGCATTACTGGACAACTGCTTCCCGCATCGCACAGAAAAAATCTCCCTCTTTCGATACTGTTGTTGTTGTTGGTTTTCATAGAACAATTGAATTCTACAGAATAAAAGGTGTTGTTTGTAAAAGCAGTTACGCTCTTTTGAAATGTTAGAATTGAAGTATTAAAAAAAAGACACGGACAACGTCTTCAGCTTCGGGCTTTATAGACTGTTTAAGCTTAACACTAGACAAAGGACGAATATGCACCAGTGGAAACGGGGAGAAACTATTCTTACGAAAAGTTTCAACGCCCGGAGCGGGAATCGAACCCTCACCCCATAGCATGGTGCGATTATGAGCTTGGTGACCCTAACCGCACGACTACGAGGCTCCACAAGTTATTACAACTCTCGACAATTGAAAATAAGGCATTTCATATGAAAAAAATGAAGGTAGCATTATTTTGAGCACTTTTTATACAATTTTTTGCATTTTTGACCTAAAAAAGGGCGTAACTCAAAAAATCGTCTAACGATTTTTTTAAAATTCACTCCAGGGGTGTAGAATAATATAATAAATCAACTGGCGTTTAAGGTTTTGATGGTCATTTTTATTTTATTATAACGGTAAATGAAACACCGTGATGGGAACACTCTCTTGCAAAGAGTTACACTCACTTGCAGTTTTCTCAGCTCAGAAGCGTGCAATCAACAAACGATGTATGAACGACTTTTGCCTTGTGGTTTTGTCTAAAAGTTTGCCGAATAGAGTAGGAGTCGCACACGCATACCGAAGTCGTTAGGGAGCTGCGAAGGCAACTCTCCACGAGGTGAATGTAAATTACACTCACCTCGTGGAGAGTCGCTTTCACAGCTCTGTCACGACTTTAGGATTCGTGTGCGACCCCTACTCTATTTGGCAAAGTTTTATACAAAACCACAAGGCAAAAGTCGTCGATACATTGTTTCTTGATTGCACGCTTCTGAGCTGAGAAAATAACAAGTGAGTGTAATTCTTTGAAAGTGAGTGATCCCATCTCTTTTTTATCTGTTTTAACGAGATTTTTAGCCCTAGGCTAGTTCAACTCGGGACCCACGCTTTATTTTCCTTCCGAAGGAAGAACTCACATTTTGTGAGTTTGTCGGGAGTGGGATTCGATCCCAGATCCTCGGCGTGATAGTCAAGTGTTCTAACCGTCACACCAGGTCCGCTCCACATTCCCATCCCTGCTTACAAGCGGCTTTGTTGGTTTTGAGTTGATGAATGGTATCCTTAACTTACCTCAGCGTGAGAGTTGGTTCATTTCCGTCCTTCGCTGCACTGGCATCGTCGTTTCCTCCGTTGCCGTGGTCTCCCGTGCCTACGTTCTCCATGCCATTTATTTATTTATTTATTTGTGCTAGTTTTTGTTACAATGCTTTAAAGAACTCTATAGAATACGTCACACTTATAAATGTTAAGCATACGAACAGCTTTTACGAAGCAGTTCTTAAAGGACAATCCCAATCCCAGAAACCCATTTGAAACGAGCTATTTCGCCAATAAAATAGCCATTTGATTTGTTTTATAGTTCCTAAATCAGTCACCAGCCAAACTGGGCTGTCGACACACGGCATCCCATTTGATCGAAAGCCCGATCAATAGCAACAATAACAGGGCGTCTGATCCGATCGCAAAACCATTTAAATGCACCTAAGTCCGCCCGCTAGGCGGCCGGCCGGCCGTTTGCCACCGCTAAATCACGTCGGATTTTTCGTTTTGCTGCGTTTGTAATCGATAGGCAATTAATCCAATTTAATGGATGCCGGCGCGGCGGTTCGGTCGGTTGCAGAGGTTTTGGTACTGCAGCAGTTGCCATTCGTGTGTCTGACCAATTTGTTGATTCCCCACTAATGGTGCGGGTCCCATTTGGCGAAAGGTAGTTTGATGGGGTTTAAGATAAGCTAAATGGTGGTTTACATTTATGTGGGATATTTTTTTTTGCAAAATTGCTTCGAGGCATGAATGGATGATTTGAACAGTCTATATGAAACGGTGACTTAATGATTGATGACGAGACTCAGTGTTTATTTGAAAATGAAAGAAAAAATCATCATACGAAAACTAGTCAATCCTGAACATCAGTTATAACAGGTTTCAAGAGACTCGGAAAGACAGGCTTGGTGGTCTAGTGGCTACCGCTTCTGATTCATATGCAGAAGATCCTGGGATCAATCCCTGGCCCGTCCCTTTCCTCCTACTTTGTATCTTTCTACCTCTTTATCTCTTTCTCTTCTCGACATATACAATTCATGCATATTCATTAGTTCATAGCCATCGCTAGAACAGAAACGGGTTAAAAAAGCCGTTTCCCTTCCTTCCAACTTTCCAAGCACAGTGTCAATCTATCATATAACGCCTACGAATTATGCAATCAAGCGAACTGTGCCGCAATATCTTCAGAGAAATAAATTCATTAATCTATCATCTTACGCCTGGCATCCACGCACCAATGTGTGAACCCATTGCAAACCATACCTTGCCAACACTCCGACATCCCCATTAATTTGTACAGACGCAGAGGTATATTCGGTCTAATGCGAATACAAATGATTGCAATCCTTCCTCTTCCCACATTGATCTGGAACCTGACGTGGCAGGCGCCATTGTCGCCTAAAATAGAAGATTATCAAAACTCACACACTGAAAATGCCTGCTATTTTCTGGTAGATATCTCATTGGTTCCTTGTATGAGTGTAGCTGGTGTGACGATACTGGAGTAGTATCCACGGGCGGTCAATCAAGCTCAAGCTCAAGCTCTAGCTCAGTTGTAACAGGTTTCAAGAGACTCGAAAGTCCCAATATCTGTAGGATCCCCTGTTATTGCTAATCAAGTAACGCCAATTGCACTTACACAAGGAATCAACGGATATCCACTTGGGATTAACAGGCAACCTTAGTGAGCAAGTGCTGGTGATGATGCATTCGCTCGCCCATTGCCGATTGGTAGATGTTAAATGCAATTGACATAGGGTATCGCGCCACTTGGGCGGTGGCTTCTATATTCGTCTGTTTTCCACTATAATTCAGTCAATTTTGAACCAATTGACTTGAAATGTTGTACACGGGTAGATACTATACCTATCTCACCACATTCCAAAAGTTGGGTCAATTGGTTCAAATTTGACTGAGTTATAGTGGAAAACAGACGAGTATAGAAGCCACCGCCCAAGTGGCGCGATTCCCTATTGCCCATTACTGCAAAGTTTCGACATAGGTTCGGCTTTGCACAGCGTGATGCTAATGTGTTGTTAGGAACATTGAAGTACCAGTTTGAAAAAGGATTGGACCCAAAAGCTTTTGCTAGCAAAGCAGAAGTGGTAGTCAAGTCATTAGACTGTCAAAGTCGGTAATTTAATGCTAAGCTACTAATAATGACACATAAAATTTAAAATAAGGATGGTTCTTTGACAAAAAAAAAATCCAGGAAGCACAATTTTCACGGTTGATCGATATCTGAAGCATTTTTTTTTGCCGGCGCACGACTCCAACCACGTCGCCAAGACACCCCATTCGCGACACGCATCTCGTTTTCGGGAGGGACGACCTCGTAATTAACTCGTCACGAGAATCCCTCGTCGCCGCCGCCGCCTCCGCCTCCGCTAGCTCACTTGGTTCCTGCTCTAACCATTCAAGCGCGGAACAAAACACTTGAAATTCTTCTCGCCTCTAATGCGATGCCCGGTAGCCTTCCAGTACACCCGGATCGCAGGAGAAAAAAAAACCGAAATCCACTCCCGCTGATGAATTTGGCCGCACCTCGGTTCAGCTGTATGACTGCGAAAAAAAACTGTGGAATTTGTACTGACACCGAGTTTACTTTGCGCCGAAAAAAATATGGAATCCACAAAACAAGCTCTTCTTCCGCGACGCGACACACACGGGGACCACTTCGAGAGCCCATAAGTTCGTATTTACTTGACTGAAATACACGGTTGGTGACAAACCCCCCAAAGCACTCATCCCCCGTTCCAACACCTCTCCCAGACCAGACGACGATGCGACGATTTGGGGATGTTCACGTTCAGTCAGTCGCCCCGCCAACTATAATGGATGTCGCAGGTCACGATTTTTGAAAGGGGGTTTTGCACGAGTATGGGTCGCCGCCGATTTAAGACACCTCTCCGAGCTCTAGGTCTCCGAGCAAGTCTGCTAGTGCTGTGTGTAGCAGCCAGCAGCGCAGTTAAAGCCCAAAGTGGAACTTAATTGGGGGGAGCCTGTCCTCGAACGCGGTCGAGCAAGTCCCCCCGATTTGGCAGATGCAACAGCGCACCAGCAGCGTCGGTTCTAGAAGTGTGGAGTGCACTTTTGTTGGTAGGTACCAACAGCTCCCAAAAGGTGTTAATGATGATCCGAACATGGTGATCGGCTACGAAGGTCGATCGGTGGAGCCACCTGATGATGCGGATGATGGCGATTTAATCATGGGAATCTTGCGGTGGTTCAAGGAATGAATAAGAACCAAATTAAAGACCTGTTGTTGTTGTTGTTCGGTGGTGAAGGTGAACACTTGTAGCTGGTGGCCAAAGTACTTCCTCGCGGTAGAGAGTATGATTGGGGCGCGACCTTGGGAGATAAATCTGCTGAATTCGTTTCGCATTGTGAACAGCCGAATTAGAGGTTAACTTTGCCTAACTTGGTAGGAAATAACGTGTTGATGTTCTAATCATGGTAATTTCATGCAGAAAATTGGAACACGCGATAGATTCTGACGATTACCTCCATGGATCCGTCCATAGACTTCTTCTTTATGGCTCGACGTTCGCATTGAAACTTGGCCTGCCTCTCTTCAACTTAGTGTTCTTAGAGCACTTCCACAGTTATTAATTGAAGGGCTTTCTTTGCCTACCATTGCATGAATTTGTATATTGTGAGGCAAGTACAAAGATACATTATGCCCAGGGAGTCGAGAAAATTTTCCCGACCGGAACGGGAATCGAACCCGCCGTCTCCGGATTGGCGATCCATAGCCTTACCTACTAGGCTATCTGGAGACCCCTTTTAGAGTTCTACGGTCCGAAATTTTGGATAAACAAAAGTCTACGCGGTGGAAGGGGGTGGTCTACGTAGTTTATGAATAGCACACAATTTTATCGTATCCCAGCTATTGAACCTGATTTACTGCATTATACCATTATCATTTCAGAATGATGTTGAAAAGTAGATATGAAAGTCCGCCACCTTGTCGCAGTGTCTCCGGGGAGATGCAAATGAACTGGACAGTTCACCCAAAACTTTTACGCAATTTTACACATCGTCCATCAATACTTTAATCAGTTAGATCAGCTTTCCACCCGTTTTCGTTCACGATTTTTCATAGTTCTATGCGATCGATACTGTGGTATACTGTCATGAAGCTGGTGAATAGTTTACTTATCTTACCGGTCAGACCTCAGTGACATCTGCTGTACTAAGAAGTCGTCTCCAGTCTACTCGGTCCATGGCTGTGTGTCTCCAGTTCCACACTCTGCGAAGGGTCCGCAAATCAACCTTCACTTGATCGACCCACCTAGCTCGCTGCGCACCACATCTTCTTGTACCGACTCTCGAGATGACTCTCGAGAACCATTTGAGTCGGGTTGCTATCCGACATTCTGATGACGTGACCCGCCTACCGTAGCCTCCTGATTTTCACGGTGTGAACTATGATTGTTTCTCTCATCAGCTGATGCCGTCCGTAGTTCATTCGCCTTCTCCAATTCCCGTCTTCCATCTGCATTCCTCAGTGGATGGTACGCAACACCTTCCGTTCGAAAACTCCAAGGGTGCGTTGGTCCTCTGCACGTTGAGTCCGTGCTTCGTGTCCATAGAGTACTACCGGTCTAATCAGCGTTTTGTAGATAAAGATAGTTAACTTCGTGTGACGGCGAACTTTGTTCGATCGTGGAGTTCTGCGGAGCCCAAAGTAAGCTCGATGTCCTGTCACAATGTCAGATGGGACACACGATACCTTCCATCCATTCCTCCGGTAATACTTCCTCCTCCCAAATCTTGGTAATGACCCGGTGTAGTGCTCTCACTAGTGCTTCTCCACCGTATTTTAGAAGCTCACTTGGTAGTTGATCTGCTCCAGCGGCTTTGTTGTTTTTAACCTCTTCCTCAATATCTTGGAGGTAAGGGGCTGCAAATCTTTCGCCATGCGCACGTACTCCTAGATCTGTTACCACGCCAACTTCGGTATTTGCAACGTCGCCATTGAGGTGCTCATCGTAATGCTGCCGCCACCTCTCGACCACCTCACGCTCGCTCGTGAGAATATTCCCGTGATTATCTCGGCACATGTCAGCTTGTGGCATAAAGCCTCTGCGCGAGCGGTTCAGCTTCTCGTAGAACTTTCGTGTGTCCTTAGCGCGGCACAGCTCTTCCATCGCTTCGCAATCTCGTTCTTCCTGCTGGGGCTTCTTCCTCCGGAAGACTGAGTACTGCCTGTTCCGTGCCTGTCTATAACGTGTTTCATTTGCCCTCGTACGGTGTTCCAACATTCTCGTCCATGCTGCATTCTTCTCGTTTTTCAACTGTTCACATTCGCCGTCGTACCAGTCGTTTCTATGATTCGGAATCGCGAAGCCTAGTGCTGCAGCCAAGGTACTACCAAAGACTGGTGAATAGACGATGCGTTAGAATCTACACACTAAACGCTTTCAGCAATATTTTGCTGATTTTTGCCGAGCTGAAGGGTCCAGCAAATTTTTTTGCTGAACTTTCAGCAAAATTTGCTGAATTTCAGCAAAACGTTACTGGTGATCAGCAGAGTTTACTGAACAAATCAGCAAAATTTTGCTGAATTTCAGCAAAATGTTTGCTGAAACCTTCAGCTCGGCAAAATTCAGCAAAATTTTGCTGAAACCTTCTATCAATTTTTTGGTGTGTATTATTCCGTACGATGGACATCTTTCGATCGACTCACATCTATCCGTCGAGAGGCTTTCGTCCTTATCATTGCACAGCTCGCGGCAAGAAAGCCGTTGCGAGATGCATTGGGCGTACGATAGGACTCCCCTGTATTTTTTTATTTAGCAGAACAGTTACCCCCATTGTTTGGCTCTCCGCTTCTTCCAGGCAGCGTCATGCTGCAGCATTACCGTCCACATAGCGTTCTTCTCCTTCAACTCGTCTCTGCACATCACGTTGAACCATACGTTCCGTCAACTTTGCGTCAGGATTCAAAAATGCTCTCGGTTGCGTCGTTGATGGATGCTTTGACTGTACTCCTGCAGTCCTTTTCAGGGATCACATCAAGCTCACTCGCGTTCGGCACCGATGTCTAGAGATTCTGAGAGTGTGCAAAAGAATTATTCGGTTTCTTCAGCCGCTCTATATAGGTCGCACTAAAACGGTGATATTTTGTTTGTGACAATGGAAATATGCCTTCCATCAATCAGATAGTGGTCTGTCACGGTGCTGTAATTTCCAGGAGTAATGATAAAGGAGGCTATGCTGGACGCTCATAGATATCGTTTTCTTTAGCATTCACCATAGCTAAGAAAACTAAATACAGAAGATCGACTGTGGGTCTCTAGTAAACTTAGTGAACAATCCATTAGGAACAAGACTAGAGAGTTTATCTTGTTCTAATTTTTAACAAGAGCACCAAAAGCATGAATGTCACTATTCCCGGTCACGTTCATTTCTACCGTCACTTAGTCCTCAGTTCAGCAATGTACGCAAAACTACAGGATTCGGCAATGTCACATGAAAGCTATGTCCAATCTAAAAATAACGTTTCTAGTCATTTAAATTCATAAATTTTGATTGCAAAACCTTCAACCAAAGTGCGGCAAAACTACAAACGAACGCAAGCTAAAAAAAGGGCAGTTAATTGTAAAGCCCTATCGATACCACATCTACGTACGGGTACCTTTGTAATGTAAATTTTATTTCCCACCCACCCACTGCCATTCGACGGAGGCAATCAGGCATAAATGAGCTATTGTAAGGAAAAAGTTATAAGTACACACACGAGCATACAAGTTCAACCGCACATCAACTGGACCAACGTCGACGACTACGGCGATGGCAGCTAATCACCATCCCATCATCTCCATCGTCATTCATCACTTGTCACACGTGTAGAACTCGTTGATTACATGGCTCCACCGCGGTCGGTAGGTACTGTGATCCCGTTGACGGGTTATATAACGGCTCCCAAGCACCTTTCGTAATTTAAAGTTTAGTTTCGGCGGGACCGTACTTTTATGCCGAAAGAACAATACCGATGGCACACAGAGGGTTCAGGAATGTCGGCCCAACTTGGGACGTGTTTGCCTCTATGGACACGTACCGCTATTCGTCGCGTATTCCACGGTGCAAGTCACCACCTATTCTACATATGTACGTTTGTAATATGTATTCGCTGCCGCTGCCGCCGCCCAAGCCGAGATCAGTAGTTCCGATAAGCTGTGGGAAACTCTCTGCAGCACTCGCTAGAACGCGATTTATGTAGTGGTGGCATTAGAGATTACTGGACGGCAGGCGGGCGTGGTGCCCCGTGGTGCAACAATGTATTACAAAGTAAGAATGATAGGCAATCCAGTCATTGAGTCGGGTTTACTGATGGTATCGAAGTGTTACCCTTCAATGAAGCTTTGCGTGATGATATTGAAAAAAGAACGCAGCTGGTAATGTGATTAGCGTCGTTTTATCAAAAGAACAGTTAAGTATGTGAAGGATGTGTGTATTCCTATCGAATTTATATGGAAACCGATCTCATATTTTCCGGCATCGTTTCATAAACATCGCGAATTTATTGGACAGCTTTATCAACACAAACCACCATGCAACTCCATCCTAACGGCTTGCAACATACATTGAGTGTTTCGGTTGGCAAATGCATTTCTGTCCGCAGTCCAAGTTCAACGACTCGCGTACTTTATTTTTTGTTTCGCAAACCTTGTTTTCTCCTTAAAGAATCACCCAGAGAGGGGCGCGACCAGAGCGTGAAGAGCTTTCCAATTGTCAGCAAGTGTTAATAAATTTACAATCGCACGCTGCTCGTAGATGGTTGGAACGTCGTTGTCGTCGTCGTCGTCAACTGAAAACGCCTACACACAGCAGCTCGTCTGTACCAACCCGAAACACGGTCCTTTTTATTCACTGTGAGGCTTGACTCCATTCGCGTTTTGGGGAAGTATACATTTTAACAAGAGAAGTGCGTGTTCGGTGGTGGCCTTTAATTGAAAACGTGTGGTAGAGTTGCGAGCCGATGTAGATCCGATTTTCTCATGATTCACGAATGATGTTAAGAAAATAAAACGAACTTTGAAAGTGCATTTGCGCTTTGGTAAGTGTAAGTGAGCTCAAAGTTTACTCAAATCAAAACACTCCATACTAGTCGTATATAGTATTTTTTTTTCTATTTTTCTATTTTTTTCCAGATACAGTTATTTTTGTTATCTTTATTAGAGAGACTTTCGGGTAGGATGGATCTCAAGGAGACATCTCTATAAGTTGTTCATTTTTACAGAGTTTAAGTGAAATAAGATAATAGAGGGTAGAAGTCAGCAGAAGGGCTCCACCCGATGTTCAAACAGAGTATCATTTCATTGCTGTCGTTTTTGCAGCTAATCGTTATCGTTGTAGCGTTAGAAGAGCGACCTTATCGTTGTAGCTATAGAAGAGATTGAAGGACCTTTGTCGTTGCCTGTTTTGTCATTGCAATTCCCTCAGGAATTCTTCCAGGATTGCTCTGGAAATTCCCGTAGGGATTAAAAGTTCCTACAGAGATTCATCGAGGAATTCCTCTAGGAATTCATTTTTTTTTTTTTTTTGAAAGGTTCCTAGCGGCACGCCGACGGACGTAGAAACCTCTCCCATCACTGTTCGCACAATCCTCTCGCGTTTGCACGGACAACGACAGTTCACTAGGCCTTTGGTTAGAACAGGGAACGTAATCCTTCAGAAGCAGTTGACCAGCCGTGCACGGAACATGTCGTCCAGTAAGACACTGTTGTGTACTGACTCAGAAGGTTACGGTAGAAGGTGTGAAAGTTTCGGTTTATTGTCATATGGTCGATTTTGTATGTGTTTTGTCATGTCAAGTTTTGATGAATGTTATTGTTCAAATTTATGTTATTCCATATAATTCAGTAATCTTTGGTGAGCCTATGATCTGTTAGTCGATGTGTTCGTTATGTCCATTCTTGTTGACCCTCATTTTAGTACTGTTTTTTTTTTTATCTTTGAAAGTTGTATTTAGTCCACATCCCTAGCACTATCAGCATCGGTCCAAATTAAAGAAAACCATCCTACCATACACTCAGTCGAAAAATGTAAAAAAATATCAAATTTGTCATAAATAGTCTTCGCTAGTCAAAGTCGAAGTAGTCAGTTGTTGTCAATTTCGTCTTGATCACACGTTAGCTTTGAATCTATAAGCAAGCACTGTTAAATGCTGCACTTCCCACTATTAGTTTTTTAGTTATTTTGAATTGATATTGCAAAAAAAATATTAAGCATTAGGCATTTGGAACATATTGGGGTTTACTCACAAAACTATCAGATATAAAAATAATTGAAGAGAAAATTAAATCACGAAAGCATATCAAATGTTGAGACCTATGTATTAGCAAATTGGATACACGAGATACTACAAATTATTTCATATTTGAATTTTAAGAGGCGAATGAACCTAGGTTTAAAACCTCTATAATAAAAAAAATATTTGAATTGAATTTTCTAGTGTATTTGTTAAAATTAACCAAATAGTGGGAAGCCCAGGCAACAGCTAAAAGTCTGCTGACTCCAAAAAGATTCCGAGACTCGTCACAAAACACAAATATTTTCATTATGATTTGCAACGACTCTCGAAACCCTCCCAGACTCAATCGACCAGAACTGTTTTCTGGGTATCGAAACTACTAGGCCCCAGCAGGTCCCTCCTGTTTATCGATCATTTCTGATAAATCAGCCATACTCCATCTGTAGCAGCCGGATCGCAATGAACCGTTGGAGGCGCATTAAAGTGTTAAAGGTGATATTTTCATTACCACCCAAGTAACCACTAAGCATTTGAATAAGCCGTGTATCAGCCCGTATTATGCATTTAAACTGCTTGCTGCCCTACATAAGCAGTTTGAATGCATAACTGCCTTGAGTTAGCATAAGCTGTGCTGGTCAAATGCTTTTGGCTGTTAATTAGCATTTCAACTGCTTGAAGTGTTTTCACTTGGGAGCAATCAGAATGCTTTTCAACTGCTCTTTAAATGCTAGGAGCAAAAAGGTTGGGAGATATGTTACGCATTTGGCAACACATATTGTCTCTCTCTTACAGAGCCTATGCTTCTGTTTACAAATTTGTGCATCTTATTTGTTTCTTCATTTTCTTCTACTCATCCAAAAGCACCAAAGAAAACATTACTGCAGCTGGATTGGTTTGGGAATTTGTCCATCAAAAAATCACCAATTATTTATCATTTCGTCGGAAAATGTGTGCCGAAAAGGTGGATGCTTTGGTGGGTCACAGAATTGTTTGAAAGAGAGAAGAAAGAATCATAGGGTCAGGGACCATTTGGGCAGGAGCACCTATTTTGGGCACTTGCTGCTATAACTCAGTCAATTTCAAACCGATTGACTTGAGTTTTTGTACATGGCTAGATACTGTGCCTATCTGATTGTATTTCAAAAATCAAGTCAATCGGTTAAAAATTGACTGAGTTATAGGAGCAAGTGCCCAAAATAGGTGCTCCTGCCCAAATGGTCCCAGACCCTATTCCACAGATATTTAAAAGAAGGGATCGTAATCCTCTACCACAATGAAACATCTCAATGAAAACAAGTTTTTGATGTTGAATCTGAAGCTGTTATCGAATCATTCTTTATATTGGCGATTGAATCAACGCACGCCACCGGAACAGCTGTAGCATCGTGGATCAGGAGCAACAGAATCAGAAGCAGATATGATTCATCAATCTCCGGATCGTAAGTTCAAACCTACATCACTACAAAAAACAGCAGAAAAGTACCACCTAGCACCGGCTGGAACATGGAAGGACGATGAAGCGGGAAGCAGGCTGAGAGAACGAGAAGCAGACGTCAATCTATTTTTGTTTTTTTTTTTGCTCGACGAGGCGTTACGCTTCTTTGACATTTCGTCGCGACGTTCCTGAAGGGATAGCACTAAGACAGCCCGTTATTTTGCCAAAACCTGCTGTAAGGTAGCACTATAGGTGCATATACGGCTAATTAGCATTAAACGACTTGTCGTAAAGGCTACTATAATGCTGAAGGAATGCTATTTTAAATGCTTACTGGTTACTTGGGCAGAATTACAATTAACATCCTTCACTTTAATACCGTCAAACCCTGTGATCTTGGCCAGGGAGGAATTCCTCTAGGAATTCATCTACAGATTCCTCGAGGAATTCCTCCAGAGATTACTTCATAGAGATACCTTGAAGGAATTCCTCTAACGATTCCTCCATTGATTACTACAGGAATTTCTCCAGGGATTCCACCAGGAATTCTCCTGCAAGTACTCCAGTGATTATTCAAGGAAATCCTCCAGGAATTCCTCCAGGTCCTACAGATTTCTAAAGTAATTTATCTAGAGATTTGTCCAGGAATTCCTATAGGCATGACTCCAGAAATTTCTCTAGGGGTTCCTCCAGGAATTGATCAGGGTTTCCTCGAGGAATTGATCCAGGAATTGCTTCGGAAATTTCTACAGCAACTCCTCCAGGAAATCCTCCAAAGATTCCATCAGAAATCATGAAATTCTTCAGAAATTCCTCCAGCAACTCTTTCAGGGTCAGTGTTAGAAGAGTGTCCTTATCGTTACAGCGTTAGAAAAGTTTGAAGGTCTTTTGTCGTTGCCTATTTTTATGTCCTTTCCCCAATCGATTCTTGATTTAAATTGTAGAGAACAGTTCGGTGTTCTTCGGTAAATATATCAAGGCTGTCGCCAACGCTGAGTCGTTACACAGCGTATGTGCATGTCTCCCAATCCGTGTAGTGTCCGATGTAGTTCCAATGCCGGACAGACATACAACGGTTTAGGGACAAAACATCGAAAGACAAAACGTCGAATGCCAAAAGGTCGAATACCAAAACGTCGAAAGGGACAAAACGTCGAAAGGACAAAACGTCGAAAACGTGTAATCTAAGCAAATAGTGAGTTCTTTATTCTTTTAAAGGATACTCATTCTTTCATTTATATCTGCCAACTAGTTCAGTGGGGAGCCTTCCTGAGGCTCCCTGAAACAACACCTCAGGATGGGCATGTTTCTTGGCCAGTTCTTCGCGGGTAGGGAATATTCGCCACAATGAAGTGGGACATTTTGGCATCGGGAATTAAGATTCTGCAGCGAAATCCGGATTTTCCGGTAATCAACGGTGACCAAACCGGTTCCCCCTCTCAATAGAGGGTGAGTTTCTGAATCGAATCAGACCAAGATTGCTAGAATTGTCGAAAAAATGGAAGAAACATGACCATTTCAGTTTACCAGGTATCAGGGTACCATGTTGGCATTCTGCGAGTGCAGTTCTTGCTCAAGTTGCGTTCACTTATGAGCTCACGTGCGTTCCAAATTTTGAACTGAACAATGTTCAAATATGTTTGATCGCAGCGTGCCGTTTTTGAACTTCAACGCAAATTGATCGCGTTCAAATGCAACATTGTGAGTGGCATACTGCCAGTGCAACCTTCCGGCCTATATAGCCGGATCTCTGGCACCTTTAGGGTGGCGATGGCGATTATCGGACGCATTGTTCCGTCAAGTTTGGCTCACGGCAGCACTTGGCAATACTTTCAATTCAAACGTAGGGGGGGGGGGGGGGGGGGGGGTGATGCCTTCCTCATTCAGAACCAATGTTCTGCCTAAAAAAGCGGGGTTTTGCCTAAAATAGCTGTCCTTCTCCGCAATACATCCGGTATTCATATGATATGGTACTAGTAGTACACAATACTCTTTACTCAGTTGGTTGTTTCAACGCGGGACTGAAGCATCATGGAGTGCATGGCAGTGACCCCCACCTGAGATAACGAGACAATGCTCGTGTGTCCCCGTTAATCAGTTCTTCATCCTGCCATCTTGGTGGATCTACCATATCGCAAGTCCTCTCAGGCTACCAACTGGATCGATTCACACAAAATCTGAAAAAAAAATCCACACTGAACTGCGAACACTTACACACTTTTCGACGTTTTGTCCTTTCGACGTTTTGTCCTTTCGACGTTTTGGCATTCGACGTTTTGGCATTCGACGTTTTGTCTTTCGACGTTTTGTCACCCATTCACATACAACATATGTATGCTCCACATGAATCACATACTTTTCGAAATTTGGCACCTCCTTCCATGTTATGTGAAGCCTTCGTGTGTTCAGTCCTGAGACGAAATAGTACTACACAGTTGCTCTTTTGGATCTATTCTGTCTTCCCAGGGGAATCTGTTGTCCTTCACTTTCCGAAAGAATAAGGTACGATTTGTCCACCAGTCTTTGGGCCGTGCATCTTTTACCACAGTTTTCAATCAGGATTTCACATCAGTCCCGGGTTCCTCCATAGTGAGGCGGCGGCTGGTTCGTCCAAGATCGACTGACAGACCTGCGGATTCGCTACCTAAGATATTACTGTGTTCTGAGACTCACATGAAGCTTATACTGGGAGTACCTCTCGCTTCCAATAGACTTTGTGTGGCCTGAATTCATGGTTGTCGTGTTTTTGGGGATCTAATGGCTAAAGTACAGCTGGCGGAGTCGGTATTAACGATCAACATTGGTTTAGGGCTAAACGAGATGAAGCTTCATAAGTCATTGTATATTATTTATGCGTCAGCATAATTCGTCATTAAACGCTCGTTGAACAAGGCTTTGGCTACGGTCAGATAAGATCCCCTTTTAATCGTATGCCTTACATAGTTTTCTACTTGTAGGTCTCCGGCCAACCAGCTCCTAGAACCAAGCCGGTATAGCCCAGCCACCGGGGGGAGTGCGACTCCGGCCATTGAGTTCAGGATCCGGTCGGCTTCTGTGACAAGGAAGACCAGTGAACCGTCGCCATCTATACGTTCAAGAAAACTAGCGGCTTTACTTCCGATTGCGATCGCAACCTTGTAGATAAACGGCATAATTCCAGTTTCCACGCAAGCGTCTGTTGATGGCAATAGACAGGATATAGCGGAGATGGCGTTGTTGTACGTAGGACTCAAAATGTCGAAAAGTTCATTCGAAGTTCTGCATGTAATTTCAACACCGTAGAGGAGGCGGCAATAAATAATTGCATCTGTCACTCTCAGTTGGGATCTCGTTCGTTAATTAGAGAGGATTTTCAGTACGAACTTTTTTGTGCAGATGTCGAAACCGCCATATCGGCCCATTTCACCACTGCATTGACTGCAGCTCATAATTTCTTTAAGCTTGAAGGAAGCACGACACTAGACAACGGACTAGCATGCAACGCCCAGTGGCACAGCCGAAAACTTTTCTTTTGAACAACCTTTGAATACTTTCCGGTGGATACCAACAGGATGTTGTCAGCACAAACAAAAATTAAAATGACTTTGGATAACAAAAACCAAAAAAATGAGGAAATGCTTCCAGTATCGCCTTAAGAGCAGAAAGCTTTTAAATTGCGATAGATGTAACTTAAAAATAACAACTAAAATATTTCAGTTAATATTTTTGCGCACTAGGTCATAAAACGCCATCACAGTGCAACGAACAACTTTTTATCTGTGGAATACGATGCCTCATATGCAAAAAATCCACGCACACATATGCCTGCATCTTCCCTGGGACGAATACAACTGTTTGTTTACAATTTACCGACGGGACAAGCAATTTATTTCAATAATTGAGCAGCTTTTCCTGCATTCTTCAACAGTGAAATCCAACTTCGAAGTGACGCAGAGCTTTTGTAGGGTGTTAATTGAAAATTGAAAATCAGTGTTGAAAAATATGAGTTGGTTAGTGGATGCCCGGACCGTCCGACCTAAATCTCTTGTAATTATTACTGTGGAAATCTCCACCAGACGTAATCATTACAAGTGCCTTTCTAGGCAACCAAGGCGGACAACAGCGATCCAAGAATGGAACAAATATTGTGGAAATCTCCACCAGAAATATTTGTCGCAGGACCCTTTTGAGGACACGAGAGTTCTTTCAGAGAGTAAACTCTCAATACAAAAAGTGTTCTTTCAGAACGTTTATTATAACTTACCAAAGTAAGCTGGCATATCAGCGTGAGCGCCTGAATCAATTAATCGATCTAAAACCTACACGAGCCATGCCCTGCCACTATATACATGGCGGCCTAACTACTCTAGCGATGGATATGCCTCGTCCTGCACCATTGCATATGTGTGCGTGAGCACTCCTAACGCTCCTGCCGCCTCTCTGACAGTTGGCTCTTTAACTCTTGTAGTAAACAACTCGGGCCACGTGGTCACTCCCAGCATGGCACTGACAGCATTTTCCTACACTGAGAATAAAACGGTTTTGAAATTAAGAAATGCTAATTTCAACAATCAGTTCAATAAATGAATCTGGCGAAGTCAAAATTAAACGATGATGAAAAACAATTCGACTAGCTGCTGCTCTCGTGCGGTTGCCTTCGGCATAGGAAATACGAGAAGAAAAAAAATGTGTACAACTTCAGTGGAGTGAAATTTTGCGTAATTCGGTTTCCACTTCTGTAGGGGCTGGTTATTTTGCTTCCAACTAATAGGTAATTGGCAGAAGTAAGTTGGAATATCTTTACTAATTGGCTACTTTCCATCTGATATGACGGGAATCAGCGTATATGACGAAGTAATTCTCTACTCTACGTTTCGTGAAAATGGAGAACGAAGTCGGAAACCAAAGTTCAACGCAGAGGTCGCCGTCAGCGACGATGATGGAGTACGAGTTGAGTTATTTCACTGCCAGCTGTTGAAGGCGAATCCGACAAAACATGAATATGAGAAGTATGACTCCGATTCCACATCCTCTAGAACGACCGTTTAGGACTCGTCCCTACGTTTCGACTATTGTTGGTGCCTTCTTCAGGGGAACTGGGGGAGGGGGTTTATTTTTTAAATGTTGTTTAGTACAATATCTTAGATTCTATACTAACAAATCATGAATATCGTTCACCGTCTAATGTGTTGTCGTGTTATGATGTGGTAGGTTGTGAAGAAGTACTCGGCGACGATGACAACAATGGCAACGCGAACGTCAAAGAAAAGCTCTTACGGCTTATGAGAAAAATAAACGTCACGAATGAACGAAAATCAAACCCTTACATTTCGCAAAGGCGAGTTGCTCAATGGACGTTTTACATAATCTATGTAATTTCATACAACAACAGGTAGTATTTGAAAGAAGACACTCAATTCTCACTATGCAAAACGTCCTTATGCGAAATGTCCCACCTCCGCGTAGGAAAAAAAAACCACGCCAGAGGAGCACTAAGCGGGACTGAACTATTAATTGATTAATGCCAAAAAGCAACCATATAATTGATTTGTTGATAGCATAAAACGTAATACAGCGGACAATGTGGGCTGACCAGGTAACCTGACCACGAGAGGTAACCTAACAAATGTAGGATGATTACGAGACTGGAAGCAAGCAGATGCGAACCGAAAAGAGTGGCGTTCAAGTTTTTGGCTCAGTCCTATCTTTGTTAAGATGTTGAACTAAATAACTGAAAAGAATGAGTGACATCCACTGGATCAAAATTCAAACATAGCTCAACAAGAATAGCAATGTCGCAATCAGCATTTGTTGCGACAATCACGCAATGCGGCTTGTCCCAACTTACACAGAATAGGATAAAGATCGTTTTCCACGAGTTTAGATACTTTTAAGCCTTGTATTGAGATTTTCGAAAAGGTAACTTCGAGTGGGTAAACACTGCAACGCTGCTGAAGATCCATGATCCAAAAGTTTCGCTTTTGGGTTAGTAATAATCGATTACTCACGAGTTGAAAGGTACGCAACAAATTTTGCTTCTGTTTTGTCACCAACAAAAATTCTCGAGATCTTGTCATTGCATGTTACCGGTTGGGATTAAGAATAATTGTCGCGCCATATTAGTTGCTTGTTTTGTATCTCTTTTGTCTGCCAATCATCTCATCTGGTGACATTCCAAATTTTATTTAGTTTGAATTCCTACCCATAATCTTAATCAAAATTCAATTTCACTCATTGCTCTCCACTTGTTCTTTCCGATTTCAGAAACTCCACAAGTTGCATCTGACCGACAACGGCAACGACTCAACTGATCGCATTTTATTAATCAACCCAGCCGCGAGTGTGTACCGACCGACCAATCGAGCCACCCAGAAGCATCAGCGAATCACCGGCTACAAGCAGAGGCATCGAGAACCATCCAAACAAACCCATAAATTATCATCCCAATCGCGGCGGCGCTCCGGGGAAGAGAAGAAGAGAACCCTCGAGCACAACCGGCGGCCAGCCAGCGGTGGTGACTAGTATTGAACTCTAACCTTGTGGTACACCTCGGGCGGTACGTGCGCCCGTTTCGTGCTTCGTGCAATAAGGCCGATCCAACACTCAGAATTCAATCGATTGTGATTTTCTACTGCGAGAAGATAAGAGTATCTATTTAACTACGTTTAAACCTAGTTTAGTGTTTTTTTTTTTCTTTTGTAATAATTTCGTGTTTGAGAGCTAATTTTTTACCATTGAATGCTATCAAAACGACGACCGACTCCGACGACTTCGGCTTCAGTTTGGTTGCGCAGAGATTCTGAATCGCATCGCCAAGTGAAAGGAAGCAAGTGAGAGGAAGAAGGAGAATCCAATCTGTGATTATTTTTGTTAATTTTAAAGTATCGCTTTTACCGCAACTTGGAAGTAATAAGAAAACGCCGTATACTACCTTTTTTATTTGGTTTCGTGAATGCAATATTTGAGTGAGCTGTGAGTGAAAATGTACAACTCCAACCTCAGCCTGACCGTGCCGCCGCTGCTGGGCATCGACGGCGGAGTGTGCACCACGCCCAGGACGCCGGAAATCCTCAACTCGCTGATGGCCATGACAAACCCTCTCGAGTACTCGTACCCGTGCCCGGCGACGACGCAGGCAAACAACACAACGACGGCCGCCGCCGCCTCCACGGGCGTCCTCGGCAGCAACCCCTGCGCCGTCGCCGGCTCGCAACAGGTGTCACAGGTGAGTCTCACCCACTTCCCTTCGTGTAGCTCGAGCTAGCTATGTACATATCTGCCCCGAAGGGTTAAATGGTTCAATATGGGTTTGATAGGTAGAATCAAGTTTTCTCAAGGTGGAGGGGGTTTGGCGCGGGCGAACAAACGGATGATGGGGAGCCATGGCGAACCAAGCCGCGGCCATGGAGCCATGTGTTTGGCTTTCTCGTCGACGTTCTGTGGGTTCAGGGGTGGAATCAGGGGGTTTTAACGGGTTGAAAAGCTTTTCAAAGCAGAGCTTTATCGAAATCGATTAAAGAATATCGTAGATTTAGGTCGATGACATAGTAATAGCGGTGTCATAGTCGAGCAGACAGACAGACAGACAGACAGACAGACAGACAGACAGACAGACAGACAGACAGACAGACAGACAGACAGACAGACAGACAGACAGACAGACAGACAGACAGACAGACAGACAGACAGACAGACAGACAGACAGACAGACAGACAGACAGACAGACAGACAGACAGACAGACAGACAGACAGACAGACAGACAGACAGACAGACAGACAGACAGACAGACAGACAGACAGACAGACAGACAGACAGACAGACAGACAGACAGACAGACAGACAGACAGACAGACAGACAGACAGACAGACAGACAGACAGACAGACAGACAGACAGACAGACAGACAGACAGACAGACAGACAGACAGACAGACAGACAGACAGACAGACAGACAGACAGACAGACAGACAGACAGACAGACAGACAGACAGACAGACAGACAGACAGACAGACAGACAGACAGACAGACAGACAGACAGACAGACAGACAGACAGACAGACAGACAGACAGACAGACAGACAGACAGACAGACAGACAGACAGACAGACAGACAGACAGACAGACAGACAGACAGACAGACAGACAGACAGACAGACAGACAGACAGACAGACAGACAGACAGACAGACAGACAGACAGACAGACAGACAGACAGACAGACAGACAGACAGACAGACAGACAGACAGACAGACAGACAGACAGACAGACAGACAGACAGACAGACAGACAGACAGACAGACAGACAGACAGACAGACAGACAGACAGACAGACAGACAGACAGACAGACAGACAGACAGACAGACAGACAGACAGACAGACAGACAGACAGACAGACAGACAGACAGACAGACAGACAGACAGACAGACAGACAGACAGACAGACAGACAGACAGACAGACAGACAGACAGACAGACAGACAGACAGACAGACAGACAGACAGACAGACAGACAGACAGACAGACAGACAGACAGACAGACAGACAGACAGACAGACAGACAGACAGACAGACAGACAGACAGACAGACAGACAGACAGACAGACAGACAGACAGACAGACAGACAGACAGACAGACAGACAGACAGACAGACAGACAGACAGACAGACAGACAGACAGACAGACAGACAGACAGACAGACAGACAGACAGACAGACAGACAGACAGACAGACAGACAGACAGACAGACAGACAGACAGACAGACAGACAGACAGACAGACAGACAGACAGACAGACAGACAGACAGACAGACAGACAGACAGACAGACAGACAGACAGACAGACAGACAGACAGACAGACAGACAGACAGACAGACAGACAGACAGACAGACAGACAGACAGACAGACAGACAGACAGACAGACAGACAGACAGACAGACAGACAGACAGACAGACAGACAGACAGACAGACAGACAGACAGACAGACAGACAGACAGACAGACAGACAGACAGACAGACAGACAGACAGACAGACAGACAGACAGACAGACAGACAGACAGACAGACAGACAGACAGACAGACAGACAGACAGACAGACAGACAGACAGACAGACAGACAGACAGACAGACAGACAGACAGACAGACAGACAGACAGACAGACAGACAGACAGACAGACAGACAGACAGACAGACAGACAGACAGACAGACAGACAGACAGACAGACAGACAGACAGACAGACAGACAGACAGACAGACAGACAGACAGACAGACAGACAGACAGACAGACAGACAGACAGACAGACAGACAGACAGACAGACAGACAGACAGACAGACAGACAGACAGACAGACAGACAGACAGACAGACAGACAGACAGACAGACAGACAGACAGACAGACAGACAGACAGACAGACAGACAGACAGACAGACAGACAGACAGACAGACAGACAGACAGACAGACAGACAGACAGACAGACAGACAGACAGACAGACAGACAGACAGACAGACAGACAGACAGACAGACAGACAGACAGACAGACAGACAGACAGACAGACAGACAGACAGACAGACAGACAGACAGACAGACAGACAGACAGACAGACAGACAGACAGACAGACAGACAGACAGACAGACAGACAGACAGACAGACAGACAGACAGACAGACAGACAGACAGACAGACAGACAGACAGACAGACAGACAGACAGACAGACAGACAGACAGACAGACAGACAGACAGACAGACAGACAGACAGACAGACAGACAGACAGACAGACAGACAGACAGACAGACAGACAGACAGACAGACAGACAGACAGACAGACAGACAGACAGACAGACAGACAGACAGACAGACAGACAGACAGACAGACAGACAGACAGACAGACAGACAGACAGACAGACGGACGGACAGACAGACAGACAGACAGACAGACAGACAGACAGACAGACAGACGGACGGACAGACAGACAGACAGACAGACAGACAGACAGACAGACAGACAGACAGACAGACAGACAGACAGACAGACAGACAGACAGACAGACAGACAGACAGACAGACAGACAGACAGACAGACAGACAGACAAAGCTGAGCGTATACAAAAGGACGATATTTCTTGAATTTCTTGAATCTTTTTGAATCTTTTCCAAACTTGTTTATGATTTCATTACTAGCATCATCATTTCTAACAATCTTTTAAAGATCCTCTCGAGACTTTTATGGAGACACTATTGGAGGATTTCCGTTCGTAATAGTTGAAGCTTGGAATCGCCTATCCGACGACGGGTAACCAGAATCCCGATCCTACTGAATATTTACACAAAATACCGGGATTTTTTTCTGGTATTCGTCTACAGATTCCAGCATAAATTACTTTCACATATTATTTTCACGGATTCCTTCAGAAACTTTTTTTTTATAAATTTCTTTAGAAATTCCTTCTTCTAGAGCAATTTCCAGGAATATCACCAAGATTTTCTCTAGAAAACTCTCCATACTTAAGAAATTTCGGCACAAAATATTTCAGAAATTCCTCAGGGAACCAGCCACGGATTCCAGACGTTCTTGGAGCGATTTTTTTTTAGAAATACATAAATTTATCAAAGAATTTCTTCAAAAAATCATTTAAATCTTACAGAAATATTTATCAAAGGTGTCAAAATAATTCACAAGCTATTCGTTAAGAAATACCTCCCAAGTTTCCTTTAGAAATTCTATCATAGATTTCATCAAAAATATCTCCAGTGATTGCTTCATTAATTTCCCTAATTAATTTATATTGAGAATCTTTTATGGATTTTTCTCAAAAAAAAACTCTATTGATAAGATGTCTATAAAAAGCGTCCCGCAAAATTTGTCCATTTTCAACCCCCCGTCCTACAATAGCAAACGTTTTGTATGGGATCTCTGAAATTTGTGTAAGGGTCGTCACACTTTGTTAAACTTCTCTTCCTCCTCAAAGCAAGACGTTATTTATAGACGTTTTCTCTCTAGAAATATCCTCAGGAATTCCATCATAAACTTATGCAAGAAATCTTTCGGTTTCATTTCGTCTGCATTTTCAAAAATTCATTCTGGAATTTTTCAATAAATTTAACCAAGCAGGTATTCCTCCAGAGATTCCTGGAGAAATTCATTCTAGAGATCTCTAGAAACTACTACAGAAATTACATAGGAAATTTGTGAGTCGATTTTCCTCTTATACTTAAACATAATTAATTTAAGTGTTTTTCTAGATATTCTTCCAGGATTTCCGTAAAAAAATTAACGACTTTCTCCGAGTATTCTTCCAGAAAATCCGTGAATTTTGATAAGGAATTTCTTCAGGAATTCCTTTAAGTATTTGCTAATAAATTCCTGAATCAATTCCACCAAGGGTTTTCAAGCTACTTTTTCATGTACAGTCGAACCTCCATGAGTCGATGTTCCTTGACTCGATATCGACTCATGGAGGTAATTTTTTTCATACTGAAATTTTTTTTCTGGGTTACTACGATGGTCCTCCCAAAAAGCTTCCCAAAGGATTTTTGTTCCACTACTCGATATTTCCTTGAGTCGATGGTCCCTTCAACATCGACTCATGGAGGTTTTACTGTACATATTACTCAAGGAATTTCTTCAACAACACCTTCTAGGATTTCCTCGGGATTTTTTCTGGGGTTCTTTCAGATATTCCTCCAGGTATTTGTTGCAAAAATACCTCCAGAGATTTCTAGAGAATTTATTTTAAAAAACCCATCAAGGATTCTTTCAGAAGTTCCCCCACGGATTCTTTCTGAAACTTCTTTAGGAATCCTTCCAGTAATATTTCCAGAAACAACCGTTAGTAGTTTGAAGATTTGTGCATGAATGTCAGTACGGAATTCCATCAGAAATTACTTTATTGATTTTCTTTCAGATATTGATCTAGATCTTTTACAAAAAGTGGGAAAATATCGAGGGTTTGTTGAGAAATTTCTAGAAGGTTTTTTTTTCGTTATACTGCTTCTGCGGTCCTTTTCGAAATATCTCCTGGGATTCCTTCTGAGATTCTTCCAGGAGTTTTTTTTTAATATTCCTTCACGGATTACACAGAAGTACTCCATTAAATTACAAATACTTGAGAAATGTTTCAAGGATTCACTGAAAAAATTTCTGAAGTTATTCCTAGAGATACTTCTGGAGATTCTAAGATTTTTTTTGAAAACTTCCTAAAGGAACTCCTGAACAAAATTCTCTGAAGCAATTTCTTATGTAACTTTCGGAGAAGTTTCTTGAGGCATCCCTGGGGAATACCTGGAGGAACCCCTTGAGATAGCTCTGGAGGAATTCCTATGAGAATTTCATGAGAATCAAGGGGTTTTCAAGGTACTTATTCAGGTATTACTCAAGGAATATCTTCATGAACACTCGCCACAGATTTCTAGGGAATTTATTTTAAAAAATCTTTCAAGGGTTCTTTCAGAAGTTCCTCCACGAAATCTTTCTGAAACTTCTTCAGAAATTCTTCTAGAAATATTTCCAGAGAGTCCTTCAGTAGTTTAAAAAATTTTCGATAAATGTCAGTGCGATATTTCATCAGAAATTCTACCATTATTTTTTTTCAGAAATTCATCTAGTTTTTTTTCAAAAATTGGGAAAATGTCAGGGGTTACTTAAGAAATTTCTAAAAGTTTTTTTTTGTAATACTGCTTCTGCGTCCCTTTAGAAATATCTCCTGGGATTCCTTCTGAGATTCCTCCAGGAGTTTTTTCATATATTCCTCCACGGATTTCATAGATAAGTACACATACTTCACATCAAGAAATAACAAATACTGGAGAAATGTTTCAAGGAGTCACTGAAGAAATTTCAAAAGTTATTCCTAGAGATATTTCTGGAGATTCCAAGATTTTTTTTTTTTGAAAATTTCCTTAAGGAATTCCTGAACAAAACTCTCTGAAACAATCTCTTATGTAATTTGTGGAGGAGTTTCTAAAGGAACCCCTGGGGAATACCTGGAGGAGCCCCTTGAGATAACTCTGGAGGAATTGCTAGTAGAATTTCATGAGAAACTTTTGGAAAAATTCAAAGAAAAATTCCTGGAGGAGTTTCTGAAAAAAAAAAAACTCCCTGAAGAAATTTCTAAAGGACACTGTTGATGAATTTCTGAAATAAACTCGGAAAATTTTCTGAATACTTGAAATAATTTCTGCAAGAATCCGAGCAGAAACTGCCGACAAAGTTATTGGAAGAGTTCTTGAATAAATCCATGTATAAAATTCTAAAGGGATTCTGGAGGATGTTCTGAAGCAAACCCTTGAAGAACTGTTGGAGATACTTCTGGAGGAATTCTTAAAAGAATTTCTTGCAAGATGAGCTTCTGAAGTGAACCTCGGGAAAAAAAATCTGGAGGAATTCAAGCAGAAACTGCTGAAAAAAGGTATTGGAGGAGTTCTTGAATAAATCCACATTTAAATTTCAGAAGGGATTCTTTAAGGATGTTCTGAAGCAAAACCTTGAAGAACTGTTGGAGATACTTCTGGAGGAGTTCTTAAAAGATTTTTTTTTGAAAATGTCTGAACTGAAGGTATAATTGGACAACATTCCCTGAAACATTTTGTCAAAGAATCGCTAGGGGTATTTTCGAAGGAAACCCAGCAGAAATTTTAAACAAATCTGAAAGAATCGGTAAAAAAAACGCCCTGGAAGATGATATCATAAAACGTCCAAAAATGCTACGTCATTTATGAAGCATCTCTTACGAAAAAAAAAATCTGGATCGATCGGGAATCGAACCCGTCATGCTCTGCGTGATCTTGCTGAAA
This sequence comes from Aedes albopictus, assembly GCF_035046485.1. Lineage (NCBI taxonomy): Eukaryota > Metazoa > Arthropoda > Insecta > Diptera > Culicidae > Aedes > Aedes albopictus. Next base: position 19,851,691 of record NC_085138.1, read on the forward strand.
ACTCGCGTGTTTACCTTTATAGTAACTATTTTAAAAGCAACTAGCTTCTTCTGTTTAAGGCAGGGATGGGAACACTCACTTGCAAAGGATTACACTCACTTGCTATTTTCTCAGCTCATAATCGTGCAATCAAGAAACGAGAAATGGAAGACTTTTGCCTTGTGGTTTTGTCTTAAACTTTGTTGAATAGAGTAGGGGTTGCTCGCGAATCCTAAAGTCGTGACAGTGCTGTGAAAGCGACTCTCCACGATGTGAGTGTAATTTATCACCTCGTGGAGAGTTGCCTTCGTAGCTCACTCACGAATTCGGTATGCGTGTGCGACCCCTACTCTATTCGGCAAACTTTTAGACAAAATCACATGGCAAAAGTCGTCCATACATCATTTTTTTATAGCACGCTTCTGAGCTGAGAAAACTGCAAGTGAGTGTATCTCTTTGCAAGTGAGTGAGTTCCCATCCTTGGTTTAAGGTAAATTAAAGTATAAGCTAACAACCTCTGATTAAGTTCTAGTAGAGTCGAATTCTTAAGAGTCCCATCCCTAGCAACGCCCCTGCCGGACCGACTATTCCTCGCTTTTTATTATATTGAAGGTAATAAAATGATAAATTTTTATTTTCGCCAAACCAATTCCCTCCGATGAAACATATCCGCACAGCACATTGGAACATCGCATCGGAACGTAGCGAAATGAACTGTGTGCAGTAAAATGCCTTCATCGTCTGGTGTTGCCACCCCCACGACCACCCGGTTAGAACAACCACCAACAGTTGGCCATTGGGATTTTATTTTTAATTTGACCTGACTTTCAACGGCTTTCCGACAAGCGGCGACGTCGTCGTCGTCCCCACATCGATGGGTGATTTTCGCAGCACACGTGAGACGAGGAGACGCTGCTGGCTGGCTCCATCAGCTTCGATCGACAAATGAACATAAACCCCGGCGTCGCCAAAGTGAGGTCCAACCCTGATGGAAATGGTCGGTGGGGTTAACATATGGTGTATCGTAAAGCTATAATGAATATTTGGCATAAAAGGAGGAAAATTTTAAGTTTACGATATAACAAAAGGTTAGGCACCATAACACTCTGATAAAAGTGATCAGTGGTATCACCATATGGTATATCGTTAAGGTAAAATGAAATTTTTGGTAAAAAGGAGAAAAACTTCAAGATTACGTTACAACAAAAGGTTACGTACCATACCACATATGGTTAAACGAAATTTCATAATTATGTGTTCGGTCATAAAACATGACAATCAAATTTCTCGAGCAAATCAATCAATTCTTTGAGTTTCTTCATCATTAGATTTTTTCTGTACAACAGTTCTCATCGATCATTTTTCTTCGGGTAACCATATTGGATACTGATGATGGGAACCCGCGTCTGGGACCGGAGAAGTTTCGGTAAACGAACGTGCGACGGAACATAAACATGTGATGTTGTGCGCCACAGCCAGCAGCAAGACGAAACCATGTGTGCTCTGGAAATCAAACAGAAACGGAGACAAGTTGTGACGACCGACCGACCGAGTAAGTGGCTGCAACGCAGCGAGCGAACGAGGGCGATTGATGCGTGCTGAAAAGACGACGCCTAGTGAGGCGGAGCGAGAGTGGGAATTAGTTGCGGTGGTGGCTAATCTGAATGAATGATGCTAATGCAGATCGAATTGGTTCACAATTGATTCGATTGACTCTTGAATGTCTTCATATCTGGAGGGTTGACGAATGCCAATATATGCTTGATTATATGCATGGAGAAATTTCACGATAAGATAATAAACTATTTGTCTTATGGTTCGCACGTTAAGGTTAATAACCAGTAAACGGTCATAATATGCTGCTTCACAATTGACTGGAATTCAATCAGGAACTACTGTAAAGATGATATGTAAAACTAGTTGTTTAAATTTTATCATCTGTAATTTAAAATAACTATTCCACAAATCATTCAACGATAGTTGCTAGCTATTCCCGGAATTTATTGTTTCGAATTGTTTTTTTTTTAATTTGCTGCAGTTCTACTTGACAAATTCGGAAACATTTCATTTTTTTCGACTGTTCACTGTATCGTACCAATTTATTTTGAATGTTTTACCATAAATTGCGTTTGCGAAGGAATGCTTTTGATAAGGTGACGATATATGTTCAGTGTTCAGTTAGAACGGCAGACGTGGTGTTTACTTTTAGATAATTTAAAACATAATTAATTGATGGTACCTTCAATTCACGGATAAAGATAACCTGTATAGTAATTTTATGATATTTTCGGTTCTATTCAGGCGGTCAGCCCACCGTGAAGTGAAGTCTCACCTTGAAGTAAGTCATTTTGTTCAGGAAGATAGACCTCGTGAGCCATCAAGTAATTTATGCTAGTGGTACGTCGTATGACGGTGGCCCACCTTCCTCTCCATTGGAAGCTTCCAAGAAGCATTCAGTTCAATTACCATTGAAGGCGTCTCTAACAATAAAGTCAACTCTTTTTACTTGGGACCCACCACAGCTCGCCCGGCTCGCACATAGCGCACGACACAGTCAGTGTCTGATGTCTAATATACTTCCCCGCCATCATCCGGCTTGGCTTGGGCTTCAATCCGGCAGTAAACCTTTACCGGAATTGTGACTGCTGGTTACTGAATACTGAAGGTGGCACACCAAACATCATAAACTTTGGGCTTCCCGCCTTGAATCGCGTGCGACCATCATTTCAGCCACCATTACCGGAGTGGAGCCATCTACATACATAGAGTTGTACAAAGAGTCGTTTTGCTATTTTCAATCTTCTTCGGTTAGCAGCAGCAACAGCGCCACGACACTAATTCCACGAAATCACACACTCACTCACGCCACCCCCGCCCATCGGAGTTGACCGGCAGAGGCCGGCGACGGCCATCAGAAGCAACCCACCTACCGACCTACCTGGCGACGACTGTAGTACATTTAACGTTGCGCGGGGTGAAATTGATCTCCAAACATTGAAGGTCGAAGATCAACTCAAGAGTTTCAACAGCAAATTGCTAAGAGAGGATATTACTGATTTATTGAAATATTCCACCTGGTGAAATATTTCACTCATCAACATTGTTAAATTAACAATGTTAATTGTCTATCTTTTGGCGTTTCAACAATATGATTAGTTTAAATCGAGTGGAAACATAAAAATGCATGAAGCTCCGTGTTACTTCATGGTACTCCAAGGCACTCCTTGGAGTTTTAACGTACACCACGTGATACTTCGTGATACTCTATGGTACTCCATATAAATTCATGGTATTTCGTGGTACCCTATGGTTTTACCATGATACTTTGTGGCTCCCTGGGGTTTTTCATGAATTTCTGTGGTATTGCAAGGTACTCTATGTTACTTCGTTTTACTCTGTGATATTGCATGGTACTTCGTGGTACTCCATGGTATTCCATAGTACTTCGTGATTCTCCGTGGTATTCCATGGTACTCCATGGTATTTAGACCATGGTGCGTGATGATATTCCATGGTTCTTTTGGTTCTCCGTGGTATTCCATAGTATTCCATGGTATTGCATGATACTCCGTACTAATTCATGGGTCTCCGTGGTATTTCATGGTAGTCCATGGTACTCTATAGTACTTTGTGGTACTCTGTGTTATTCCATGGTACTCAACGGTAATCCATGGTTCCCCGTGGTATTCTATGGTATTCCATGGTAATCCATAGTATTCCATGATAATCCATAGTATTCCATGGTAGTCCTTGGTACTCCATATGCCACTCCGTTAATCTCCGTGATATTCCATGGTACCCCATGGTACTCTATGGCCTTTCGTGATACTTCGTAGAACTCCATGGTTCTCTATGGTATTCGTTGGTACTTCGTGATTATCTATGATAGTCCATAGTACTTTGTGGTACTCTGTGGTACCTTAAGGTATTCCGAGGTACTCCATAATATTCCGTTGAGCATCGTGGTGCACCATGACTCTCTAGTATAGTCCAAAATCTGAATCTCAATGCCACCCCATTTCACGGTCCCAACAACTGTCGAAGGCATGTGTGAGGGTGGATTGTTTCAACTAGGTTTATTCTTTCCACGGAACACCTGTGAACACGACCGACCGATCACGGGTTGGCAGGGACTCTACCCCATCCGTTGAATTTCCTTTGTGCGATATTCTTTTTTCGTCGGTCATAATTCGAAAAAGTCGTAAACCATTGCATACTTTTTATTCAAACGTGCGCTCCCGTGCAGCAAGCAACAAGAAAATTTCGCTACAAAGTAATGGCGCAATCTGCGTGTATTATTTTTTATGGCACAAGCATGGCGTTTCACTATCTGCCACTGCCATCAAATGGGTGGCGGGGGATAGTGGGGTAAAACGAACGTAAAATTTATTCAAAAGGATAAGTCCCTCCTAGTAACCTTATTAAGCAAATAGAGGCGAAGGGATTCTTAGAATTATCTTCATGTCATAATAAAACCATATCAGTTCTATGACAGCTTTTAAAACCTTTTCAAAACTATTTAGACTTCAAATGCTCTACATCTCATCAAATTTCTGAATATTAAGGTTACATAACATTTTTTGGATACCTGAAGGGGTTAAGTTTTTTTTTAATAAGCCCATTTACAGTCATTACGAATGATGACAGAGGCAAATAAACCTGGGTTTAAAACCTCTAATATAAAAAAATATAAAAAAATGCGAATGATTCATTAGATATCTCGTCAAGTATCTTTCATCTAGTGATTCTAATGATAAAATTTTCAAAATGCTTGAAAGTAAAAAGTACCAATGTTTCACATTCCACTGTCCAGTTCAAATCACCTTCCAGAATGTGTAATTACAGTCTTTATCGAAAGTTCATGTTTTCCCGCCTATCGTTGTCTAGGAATCGGACAGTTTTTGGCGCCGTCATCGACCATCGATTGATAAAACCACCGCGCGCAAAACACGTGTCTTTTTCCTTCTTAAGGGGGCCACGGACACGGGCCTCGGGCAGTTGACTGACCATGACATGCATATTTTCCGCGCGCGCCTGTATCAAATGTCCATGTCCCGTGCAGCAGCAATGGGAACCACCGCAAGGGGAGATTTCCACTGGCTGATTCTTGTCCGTCGCATGAAATCAGAACAACGCACCCCAGTACCTACCAAAACGAGAGACTTCATAACCAACCTCGCGCGGAGTGCGCGTCACATTGTCGCCAGCATTTTATAGCTTCGCTCGCTCCCCTTGGGTAACAATAGACCCGCACCAACCAGCCAACCAACCACAGGCGCTGTTGCTGGTGCAGGCTAGGTGGACAAGAATCGAACCACGGCGGCGGGCGCGTGTTGTACATTCACCTTTAAAACCTGTGATGTCCATTACTATTATTATTTCAATTTCGCAACGAGTACAGTGCCGTGCTGAAATTTGGTAACTCCCACAAAAAAGAGCGAGACGACTCGTTTAACAGAAAAACACTGAAACTTAAGTCTGCTTTCAAACAACGGCTATCATTATTTTCTATCTTCAAACATCTATCTCTAAATTTCATATTACTTTTTCAATTTTTTACCTAAAATTGTCTTGCTTTCATCTGCAATCTCCTCTATAATATCATATATTTTTTATCTTCCATTTTCTCTTTTCGGTATCTACCTATCTTCTACTTTTAATACTAACTATTGTCTTCTATCCTCTGTCTTCATCACTCTACCTTCTATTATCTTTTATCTTAAACTTTCTATCTTCTATCTTTTATTTGCATGTTCTATCTTATCCTTTTTTATTTATTTTTTTACATCTACAATCATTTGTCTTCTCTAATTTCAGATTGTCTTCTGAACTGCTACTTTCTATTTTCTATACTTTTTATCCTTATATCCTTTATCTTCTAAGTTCTAGTATCTGTATTCCTAACAGGTCATCTGTATTCCTAAAGTCCTAACTTCGACCTTCTATCATTCATTTTCGACTTTCTATCTCATTGAACAGCTATTACCTATCTTCTAACTTGTATGTTCTATCCAGGCTTGTAAACATTCGACACTTTTCACTACCTTCGTTTCGTTGCCGCGGTCGGGTGTCAGCTTGCTTTGTTTCATTCGAGCGCGACCGCTACCTCTTACACACAACACGAGCGGCAAAACGAAGATCAATAAACAAAAAAGTGCATCAAATCATCGTCGTCTGACACGATGACATTTGTCTAATTCCAGCTTTTTGCAAGATTTCAGCCAATTTTGATTAAGATTGGGATAGTATTAGTTTATTCGTGTGTGATAAATCGATTACGACACACACATTTATCCAAAACAGCTCTCTTTATGGGAAAGACAGGAATAACAAAAACCGAACCATCTCCCGAAGATGCAATCGTGGTCAAGCGCATTCATTCGACATTTTTGTTCCGTACAGTAGTTTGATCGCTTGTGTTGCGAATGTTGGAGACAAAGGCAGCCGAATATCGACGAAAAGGTGTCAAAGACTGTGATCGCTAACAAGACTGGTTCTATTGATTGTCTTTCACTATACGTCTTCTATCTATCAACTACTTTCTATCTTTCACATCACCTTTTACCTGTTACGATCTATCTTATACCTTATAGCCGCTTCTACTCTCCATCTTCTATCTTCTATTTCTTCTATGAATGATACTTACGTCAAAAACAAATGGAAGTGTCCAAAATATATTGGTGTAACGCTGTGTCCAAAATACGTTGGTTCCCCTAGTTTTTCTTCCATCACCTTTGGCACAAGATCTTTTATCTCCTGTTTTTTATCTTTAAACTTTTATCTGTATAGTTTTCATCGTTAATTTCCTACTTTTTATCCTTTGTATTTAAAATTCCAATTTACTATCCTATGTCTTATACCCTCTAACCTCTGTTTTTTTTTTTTTGAAACTTTCGAATTCTATCTTCTATTGTCTGCTTTCTATCTTCTACTTAATATGTTTTATCTTACATTAGCTCTATTCTCTATCTTTCACCTTCCATCTTTTGCTTTCCGTTTTGTCTTTCTTACTTCTATCTTCGGTCTGTCTTTTGTTTCACTTTATTTTTATCTTCTGAATGTTGTCATCGATTGTATATTACCAAAGCTATCATCTTCTAACTGCAATTTTCTATTTGCAATCTCTATCTGTCTCTTATCTTCTGTAGTGATACAACGTCTTTCTGATTCAGAGGTTTATTACAATCTGAGCATCCCTAATGTCAAACTACTCTCTTGTCCTAAGTCAGACCACTATGACCTACTACATCTTCTATGCTGGAGGATTATCGGGAGGATCTCTAGAGGATTCTACGAAAAAACTCCTATGTATTGTCGGAAGGAACACCTAGAGAACCCTCAACATGAACATCTTGAGGATTCCCAATTGGAAGTTCTGGAGGATTCTCGGGAGGAATTCCTGCTAGATTTTCAGGAAGAACTCCTGGATGATCCTCGCAAGGAACTCCAAGAGGACTGCAGGAAGGAACTTCTGTGGATTCTCGGAAGGACCACCAGGAGGACTCACAAAATGAACTCCTAAAGTATAATCGGAAGTAACTTCTAAAAAATTCCTCTTGGCTCTTGGTGGATTCTCGAAAGGAACTTCTGGAGGATTCTAGGAAGAAACTCCTGTGAATTCACGAAAAAAAAAAACTTCTGGAGGAACCTAAAATGATACTATGGGGGATTCGCCGGAATGAACTTGAGGATAATTCTCAACAAGAACTCCTGGAGGATTTTCGGAAGTAACTACTGGAGATTTCCCGGAAGAAACTTCTTAAATATTCCTAGGAAGAATTCTTGGAAAGAACTCCCGATTGATTCCCGAAAGGTCTCCTTGAGTATTACAAGAAAAAACACCTTGAGGGTTCCCGGAAGCAACTTCTGAATGATTTACGGAAAGAGCTCCTGTTGGATTCTCAAAAGGAACTTCTGAAGGATTCGCGGGAGGAACTCTTGGAGGATTCTCATAAGACACTCCTGGATCATTCTTGGAAGAAACTCTTTTGTCTTTTGAATTCCCGAGAGGAACCTCTAATGGATTTCCGGAAGAAACTTCCAGAAGAAATTTACGGCTGTTCCTCGTGGAAACCTTCCGAGAGTTCCTTTCGGGAATCCTGCGTAAGTAGTACCAGGCTTCTTCCAGAAGTTTTTTCCTGGAACCATTCAGAACTGGAAGTTCTTCAAAAGCTCCTTCCAAAATGTTTCAGGATGTCCGTCCTAAGAAATCTCCTTTTGAGAATTCTCCCCGAGCTCCTTTCGGAATTATAAAAAAGTTCCTTCCGAGAGTCCTCAAAGAGCTCTCATTTTGAGAAATTCCTTCTGAGAGAGAACCCTTCAAGAATATCCGTTCTCCAGGTGGAAGCTCTTTGAATCTTTTGAGCACATCATAGCAAGAATTCCTGGAGGAATCCTTAGAAACAACTCATGGAAGAAGCTATTTGTGAAGTAATCCCTCGAAGGAATACTTAGAAAAAAATCCTAGAGGAATCCCCAAATGAAATTAAAAAAAATAACTAAGATAAATTCCTTGATAGAAACCATACACAGAGTTTTGCTCTCGTATGCCATGGAGTAGATTCCAGAAAAGAAGAAACTATCCTTTGGATGCATCTTTCTTTGCGCGCGTCGACCACACTCCTTCATTCAACCAAAAGATCGTGTTCCTTTCAGGCCAACGTCACCTAGAACGTCACCGACTTTCAGAGCTTCAGTAGGCCTTGCTTGAGGTCCTCAAGCAAAGTCTACTGAAGCCAGTGCTGAAAATTTCATTTCGTCATATCTAAATTCAATCACCTACAGCACATTTTAAAAGCTGAACCTGATAATATAGTATATGAAAAACTTGTGCAACAAAGTCACGGAAAACCCGCTATTTTTCGAATATTTAAGGTAAATGTCACGAACTACCTTTGAAAAATGCCAAATCATATTCACTGTGAATAGGGAAGTGGAAGCATCTCGGCAGGGGTCCTATTTTGGGCACTTTTCCGCTATAACTCAGCCAATTCTGAACCAATTGACACAATTTTTGAAACGCGATGAGATACGTATAGCATCTAGCCGTGTACAAAATTTCAAGTCGATTAGTTTGGAATTAACTGAGTTATAGCGAAGAGTGCCCAAAATACCGGCCGCTGTCCAAGTGGTTCGCTATCCTATCATTGGCATTTTAAATATTTCTGTGACTTTCTTGCAGCACTGGTCTAGCTGCACAAAATTTTCATATACCGTATTCTCAGGTTCAGCTTCTAAAATGAGCTGTAGGTGATTGAATTTAGATATGACGAAATGAATTTTTCAGCACTGCTTGAGGTCCTTACTGATGATGTTCTGAGCAGTACTGGTATACGCGACAAACCCGTCAAATTAGCGTTAGCGTTAGCGTTAGCGTAGTTACGGTATACTTCGTAGATTGGATACTAACAACATTCATGTACCTTTTGCTAATCTTGCTCGGATTGCTTTTCGGAACAAGGCCGGGAAGTTAACTTTGCTCCAATCTTATGCAAGAATACCAAAAGCACAAATATCATTATTCCCGGCCACGCCCATCTTTACCGTAACTTCGGATAGGGGAAGGAAATGTTGATGTAGTACTTATTAAAGAGGCCTCCGACTCAGTGACCCTCCCATAAGTACTACGGAGTGGGTGGTTGGGGTATTATGTAGGTCAAGGATTCACCTGAAAAGCTGGCGATTCATCAATGACTTTACAGGAATCTACAGTAAACATCACCGTCAATCCTTTGCGGCAAATCATGCTGACTGATAATAAGGTTTGTTGTCAGATTCGAAACATGTAGTACCTCCTGAACTTCAATGGGTTCTTCTTGCAGCTCGAGGTTCACCAATCCTTTTGCTGTCGATATCATGCACTGGTTGTTCGCCGTATAAATCGGGTGCGCAAAAGCTTTTTGCTTCGTGAAATTGTCTTCACTCCTCGTCATGTGGGAACTAGCTGCCGCGTCTAGAAACCATTCCTCTGCGTTGCCACTGCGCTTTTTCTTCCCGAACTTGAAATAGGCCACTTCACGCCTTGCAGTATTTTCGCTTTAATCGTATCAGACGTCAACGCCAAGCCGGACGCCTGTAGCCCCATGACCATGGGATGATAATATTCTGGGAGGCCCTTTATCAACAGCGACGCCAGCCACTGGTCATTCACTTCGAAGCCAATTTCACTTTGATCGTTGGCGGTGGACACCAAGTAGTCCACGTAATCCTCCACGGAAATGTGATACTCCAGCTACACCGAAGTCAACCGGTCCAACAATCAAAATCTTCGAATGAGTCCGTCGTCATCTTGAAATGCCTTCCGGAGTTTCTGTCATGCGTTTTGAGCACTGGTCGCAGTTTGGATGAGACAGAAGTTGTTCTTCTCCAACGTTAAACAAATCGTTGCCAGCGCACGATCACTGGCTTCCGGATCAATGTTCTAGCCCTCCGCGGGCTGGGCAGCTTCCTTCGTTCCTTCTCTGATGAGAATCATCTTCATCGAAAACGCACATGAGGAGTAGTTTAAAGTACCCTTGAGTTTAGTAGGCACGCTAGGGTGGCCCACACTTACATGAAAAACAAAAATTTCGACAAATGCCAAGTCTTACCTCCTAAATCAGTTGTTTTGGACTCCTAGAAGCTATGTTCAAAATTTGGGCAAAATCGATTGAGCCTAAGGGGGCGCTCAAAACGCTTGAAGTTTGTATGGGAAAACTTGGTCAAATGTATGCAGAAATTTAAAGTTTTCGAATTTTGCCACTAGGTGGCGCTGTAAGCGTTCAATAATCAAACCCTTTGGTATTATTGTAGGTCTTTCTATGTCCCTCAGAATCATGGCTGCTTTTTTTTCAACGAACAAACTTGTCTTGATGAACATGAACAATGATTACTTCAAGCTTTGGCCATGTTCTGGGCCCATAACCACTTGAGAGTTAATTAAAGAATGACTGTTTTGATTTAAGCTTTAACATGTAATGATAAGTTATTCTATCTAATTACACCTGCTAAACAATCAAGTTGCTAAGGTTGCTTGAACTATATGTAAAGGTAACTACGTTATCACGACACACATGACTCTGAGATTGACTGTCACAGCAGTGTTTGAGTCAGTGTAGAATTAGCATTTAAGTTAAAATACACATTAATAAAAACTAAAAAAAAGTGTTTGAGTTCAACTGTTCCTGCAGAGTTTGCTTCTGGAAACGACTTGTGGCTTGCTCGTAGCAGTAAGCACCTAGTAAAAGCTGAGCGGACACACTGACCAGCCATGGGCAAATGGGACAAAGCACCTGATGCATCGATCTTGCACTGCTGCTAAAGGGTCGCTGTGAGAGCATCGGCGTCTAGATTATCTCATCCACGTGTTAACACTGCAGAGTCGCCTTCGCTGTTAGAACTCCACCATTCCACTGTCTAGAACTTCTTGGGCTGGCGCCTTGTAGGACATATCTTTCTGCACCGCTCGAACCATAGAGCGACTTTTCCTTTTGCCTACGGCTTCGGCGAATTTGATGGTCTCGTGCACCATGGAGTAGTTCCCGGAAAAGAACAAACTGTCCGGAGACGATTCAAATATGACGTCCATCATTATTCTGGATTTTCAGATCCCCCTCCCCCCTCAGTCACACTTTTTAGTATACCTTACATGGCCTGCCTCATATCCCCTCCCTCCTAAATGTTGGACGTCATATTTGATTGACCCTCCGTTTGGGCGTATTTTTCTTTGCGCACACTTCTTCATTCAACCAGAAGCCAACTACTTTTACAGTTTCGGTACGGCTTATTGAGGTCCTTACTGATGTTATTCCGATAACTGGAATAACAACGATAAACTCGTCGTGTTGTTCGATCACTGCCGCGTAAGGTCTGCGTAACCCATCCGCTGTGCTCCTCCACCACGTGCACTACCTGGTTGGTCGCTGGAGGGAAAGTACCACAGCTTCTGACCTTACCGGTCCTGGCGGCTGTCTCGCTAAAGTACCTCTCGCTACTCTGTTTGGGATTGTTCATGCTGAATGGGAGTTCCTTAGAGATGCTATCCTTATCTGTCAACGATGTAGTTGCCAGTAATCCTATTAGTTATCTATGCAAGCAGGGAGGCCACTCGAGGCTTAGTAAAACGCCTCATAAGAACTACCTAGAGCTTCAAAAACGCTTGTCAATAGTGGTTATCTGAACCTACTCGCAGTAACATGTATAAGCTGGAAACTGATTGGGAACGTACTTTAAGGCCTCGCTACGGTTTTATGGGACGCGAGACGGCGCTGAAATCAGCCCAGGTTTGTAACTCGACCCTACTAAGAGGCCGCTACCAGAACTCCGAAACCACGATTCATAAACCATGTACTGTCTTAGTTCCTAATTCAAGCGTGGAAACCAGGAACTTGTACAGAAAAGCTTCCGGAGATTCAACAGAGTCTGCTGAGCGCCCGCCACGCCTAAGCTTTCTACGCTTCAGCTACCTCCTGAATACCAGGAGCTCGGTCACTTCTCCTAGCATCCTCGGCTTCAAATAAGACCCCCTTTTCCTCCCTCAAACGCTCCTAAGCCCTTGTCGTCGTCCCTTAAACCTCCCTGAGACACTACACATTTCACCAAATGTTGAACACAAACTTTTGCACGGAACTGTATGCCATCACAATTCCGCATAGGTATGACTGTCGACCGGAGCGTTCGAATCGCCCCGACTGAAATCCGTCAAAACGAGTTGTTCGGTGCCGGACATCTCAATAGTGGGCGCGGCGCACAGTGCCATCGTGGTAGTCAGTTCTCTACTTCGATTCTTCTTCCATTTGCGTACGACAACGACAACGACGACGGTCACCGCAAGTTCCGTCGATATGGTCGCGTGGTGGTGTTGTTGAATATGGTCACACGGGGTAATTTATTATCTAGCTAAATTGAATTAAACCAGTACCGCAACCACCACCAGTTACCACCCTTCTTCCGGTCCGGCCCGCATCAGGTGTACCCAAATGGTAGCACCATCATCGTGCATATAGTTCTGAATGAAAAGGTCCACCTGTAGAAGGTATAATTTATCGCCCCGTGCACGCGGAAGGTTCTTTTTTCGGTATCGCGAACACCGCCAGCAGAGGATTAGCAGAGCCAGAATCTTCAAACGTCAATTATCTACCTACGTACCTACATATATTCTTCGTTTGGTGTTGGCTGAGTGCAGTTGATACTTTGTGTGATGCGAAATGAGCTTTAGCAAAGTGAATCGGAAATGGTTGAACGCGCACGCGGCTTGCGTCAGGGATAGGAAATGTCACGGAGTTTCATGGCAAAAAAATGTCATGACATTTTTTTAGCTACATTATTTTTTTGTACCAATTTTCGAACTCTGGCAGCACCAATCAATAATACTGGTTAGTTCTGCAAACTTATTACTGTCGTCGGAGTACATTTTTTACTATAGTGGCAGTACAAAAAAATGACAACAAAATGACATTTTCATGACATTTTCGAACCGTGTGCTCGCTTAGTTGTTCTCGCTAAGTTGTGATGTTGACGCTTTTTTAACTTCGCGAAGAGGAATGACGGAGTGAGATTTCAGGAGACAATTTAAGAATTTAAGAGTTAATATTAAATTTTCATATTTCTTGCACGTTTTTGTTGAAGATTCATACATTTTTTATGGATCCATATATCAGTGGGATATCTGTGCACCCGTCGTTGGAAAAACTGTAAATCAAACTAGAGACATCCAAGAAAATCATTTCAATGAAATTCAATCTAACTACCACAAAAATTTCGTGCCTCGGTAACAACGGAGCAAACATTTTTACCATCAATCGCACCATTTGATAGATAGATATCGCATTCCATCGCACACGCCGTCAGTAGGTACCCAACCCACCCCCCACCCCCTTTCTCCAATATACGACGCGTACATGGTTCTAAATATCCCCGCTACTCGAATCGCGAGCGCACGCGAGTCCTCCTCCGCTAATGTATTTATCTATCGCCATTAGCGAGGCGCGACAAGTTCCGGTGGGGCCTTATTGGCATTGTCGAATATCGAAAACAGAAAAATCCATCTTCCTTTGCTCCCCTCGGGCGACCCTGCCCGCCTCCACTCGCATGCCGAGACATCGCATCGGTGTCAGTTGTCAAATTGCCACTAAATAGATGGCGACTAGAAATTCGACGACACGGCAAACATCTTTGACGTTCCTAGCGAAAATTCATCCCGATGTTTCTTAACCCAATTTTTATTCTGCTTTCTATTCCTTTCAGGCTTCCCACGACAGTCATTCCAACAGTTCCGATTCGCCGCTGGACTCACCCGCAGCCGGCCATCGCAAGACTCCGAGCGTACAACAGGTAATTTCGTAACGCCTACTTTCGAACATCCCTGTAGATTCGGCTTCATAAAGAACAGAACATCCTCTCCTAAATCTGGATGCTTACGGGTGACACGTCGACCGACACACCTGACCTTAGTAACCGTTGACTTCACTGAATGGTGGGCTCTGCTTGCAAGACCCAAGACCACAGAGTACCGAGAGTAGACATTGAAATGAAATGAATGGAAGATACAACATACAAAAAGCACGTCGAAACGGGTTTTATCCATTAGGATGTAAATGGGCAAAACCACCCAAATGGTCGGTAGCAAATGAGATGCGGGCAGCGGTTCTCAATCGAACACAGACAAATTCGAAGTATTACCTTTTTTTAAAAATGATGTTCTGCATTCCCTGGATTCCCAGAAGCTGTAGATCATTGTATAACGACCAGCAATCTTGTAAACATTCGACACTTTTCACTATTGTCAGATTTCTTGAAATGTAAACACCGCGCGGTCGTTGAAATGTTTCAAAAAGAGATTTTGCACAAAAGTTCACGCGGTCTATCGTTTTCGAAAGGAACAGCCGCACCGTACGAAACGCCGCAATGTTATTTTCCATAAGGATAAAGTAAACAGGGAGTGAAAACCGCGGCTGTACCTTTCGGAAGCGACCGGCCGCATGTACTTTTGTGCAAATCCCTCAATACCTTAATTTCGTTGCCGCAGTCGGGTGTCAGCTTGCTTTGTTACACTCGTGCGCTACCGTTATCTCTTATGCACAACACGAGCGGTAGATCGATGTTCAATAAATATTTCGTTTGCCATTTTTGTTTCGTTCAGTAATTTGATTGCATGTGTGGCGAATGTCGGAGACAAAGAAGGCCGAATATCGACGAAAAGGTTCCAATGACTGTGATCTCTAACAAGCATGATGACCAGCCTACTTAAGTAGTCTTTTTTTTTCGTTCATTTTTTTAAGTGTTAAAACTGCTAAAGCAAGCTGGTTATCGTACAATGATCTATGGGAGTAAAAAATTATTAACATAAAAAAAAATGTTTCCAATGTTTCAAGTTTTTGCTGTATTGACTTTGCCCGATTTAAAGTATACATAGGGATATTGGCAGTTCAAAAGGAATAGGAGACAATCAGTGAAGTACTAGATTTGTAGTAATGAGCTAAATTTTTGTATAATGAGAAGGTCAGTTCTCCGTTTCTGCAATAAAATGTTACAAAATGCGTGGGTATTAGGATTCGTTGCCTAATTTAATGCTGTTTTAGCAAAACTTTGGGTAACTGTATTGTTGTTTTCTCCATTCCATGCAACTTAAACAACATAGTAAAGTTTTGCTCAAACAGCATCAAATTAGACAAGGCATCGTAATACCCACGCTTTTTACATCATTTAATTGCAGAAACGGAGAACTAACCTTCTCATCATACAAAAAATTCAGCTCATTACTACAAATCTAATACTTCACTCATTGTCTTCTATTGGGCTTTCTTGATGCATAGGAAATTCCTTGCCTGAAAGCTTCACTAGCTCACTTGTTAATCAATTCACTTGATTATAAACTTGTTCACTAATCAGCTCACCTACTCGTCCACTCACTCACTCCCTGTCTCACTTAGTCACCAACTCACTCACTCATCATCTTACTGACTCATCGACTAAACCGTAAATCTACTTTTCAACTCATTCTTATTAACTCAATTCAAGCAAGGAATCGCTCCAGAAATAATAAAGCGTCTTTTAATTCCGGATCCTTGTACGGAGCTGAAAAGAAACGTCAAATTAAATGGGGCTTGCTGTGTTAAATTTCTTGACCATTCCGGTCACGGAAAAACTGAACGAAAATTACTTGAGCGATTCCGTTTGAAGTGCATACCTCGCATAACTAGTTAACCATCTTACCAACTCACCGACACACTTACTCAATAACGCCACTCCGCAATTCCTCTATTATCTCTTCAGTAATGATCTGGTGAGTATGTTGAATGCTGAGTGAGTTGATTATAGTGAGTGAGTTGATGAGCAAATGAGTGGATGACTAGATTAGTGAATGAGTTGGTGAGCAAAACAGTTGGTTAGTGAAAGAGTTCGTGAGAAGTTAGCTGACGCTTCAATGAGAGACTGAGTAAACAAGTTGATGTATATGAATAAGTTGCTGCACAAGTAGCTTGATTAGTGAACGAGTTGGTGAGTTGACGAGTTGATGAGTAAGTAAGTTACTTGATAAGTAACTTAACCCTCCTTGTGCATTAGGGTCATTTTTGACAAAAATAAAAACTACACTACGTTAGCGAGCTGTTCCCGCCATGATGCATTAGAAAGGTTGAATGAGTAGGTGAAAATGAGTGAAGTTCGTGAAATGACTGAGTGAATAAGTCATTTATGAACTCTCTTTTACTAATTTACTCAAACAAACAACTAAAATTAAACAACAACTTAAAGAACTCCAAAGTTGCTGATGAGTGAACGGATTATTGAGTGATTAACTGAGTTAGCGGTTAAGCTAGTTGGTCGACAAGTAAATGAGTGAGTGATTTGATGATTAAGTCATTCCCTCGTATCTACCCTGCGTCCAAGGGGAGAGTCGCTTAGCACTCTTTCGTTTATTGCATATTTTTTTAGAGTGCCAATTAGTGTAACGAAGTGGCCCGTTGTGCCGCAGTGTGCCACAGTGTGCCACAGTTCAATTGATGCAATATATATTAAGCCTAGGGGCAAGACACTGTGAAATCCGGAGCAACTCTGAGCAATCCTGAGTAACTCTTTTTGTTCGAATCCATTCAGAAACGTCTTTACGAAGCGGAAAATCGGGCAAGACTGCTCGATTTTTTACTGGTATCAGGCAACACTTCAGGAAAACCAGAGTGATCCAGAGCAATCCTGAGGAATTCTGAGCAACACTTCGATAACAGTGTTACTCTCGCTGTATCTGTCCTGCCCCTAGCTGACAAGTGTTCACAATAGGTATAAGTTTTAAAAGAAATACTTACTGCGAAGCGAAGTGCAACATTATTTTGTCATATAAAGTGCGAGAATGCAATTCTGCGTCTTCGCCGTGTACTTCAATGCTTATAATTGTTCTATATTTTGATTTGATGAAATATTTGATTCCCTTTCTCTCCATAATACGAGCCAGATCGAGGAGACACATGACTTCTCCACCCAGGAAACGAAATTTTTCTGGCTGTTTGGCGTATACTGGCCCATAAATTTCAACGAGCGGAGTCCCACCAGCGGATGCGTCTTCGCGTAAGTAGTCTGCCATAATACGCATGTCTTGCTCTATTTGTCGAATTGATTCGACCGTTAGTTGTGACAGCGACAGGCTACATAGGTTTTGCTTTTTCAAAATGTTTCGTATGTGAGGGTTTATGGTTCCATATTCTTCTTCCATCTTATTCCAAAAATGCACCTTTCAATATAAATCACTATGTATTATGCGTTGCGCGAAAATTTGTACGCGCAAGCGCCCATACACCTCCGCCTGTAAGAAAAATCATTTCGGTGTTTTCGGCGCAGTATTCCTTGGCCAATTCGCGCACTTATTGTAGAAGACACCATAACGATTAAACATACCAGCGGAGGTCTATTAGCGATTTTGCACCTTTTTCGCTCTCTATTTTCTTGCAACGGGTAATAATATTAGACCATGGAATGTTACTGATGCTACCTCGTCCATAATTTCTGGTTAATTCAACTCCTGATCATTCACCGAAGCAACAATAATCCACGATTATTCAAAAACCACCACGAAAATTAATTCAAGTACGGCTGTTGAAAATTGCCAGGCAGTGTTGCCGGCGCATCACGAAAAGTTAGCTGTCAAAATTGTGCCACAGTGTGCCCCAGTGTGCTATGATCTAAAAATTGTGTTAACTTCGATGCAAAATATTGTTCTCGGCACATTGTTCCAAGCGACCTCCCCTTGCCTGCGTCCTATTTATAGGACAGTGCTTATGAGGTGTATATTTTGAAAATTATACAATATTTCAGCAACAGTGAAACAGAAAGTCTAACTGGATTCGACAGCACCATCCTAACCGGGTTCGTCATTCCCAAGCATGCGGTTGTAGGGCATCGAATCTCATCGCATAAATAATTCGCTTGCGTTCATCATTTCGAAGGCACAACCGCATGAGTGTGGGATATTGACATCTAACCCGAAAGACAAATAAAGTTGTGAAAGACGGACCCGGTTAGGGTGGAGCTTCGAATCCAGTTTGATTTTCTATTTTACAGAATCGTAACTTGTGGTGTGGCTTAGTTGAGTAAAGCGCCGGACTAGCTATACGGAGTCTTGGGTTCGAATCCCACCAGAACAAGTGGTATTTTATCACAGGTTTATCTCTCAATTTGTCAATTAAATGTATTTCTCCTATGATTCCTACTAGGCTTCATCTTGTAATTCCTCCAAAAAAGCATGTAGATGTTTGTCCCAGGATTTCTCCTGGAATTTCTCCCCGTATTTCTCTCGGGATTTTTTCCGAGGTCCTCCCAGGGATTCCTCGCGAGATTCCTCCATTTATTTCTCAAGGGATTCCTTTTTATGGATTATTTTAAAAATGCATCCTGGGATTCCATCAGGGATTCCTCGCTGAATTCTTTCTAAGATTCCTCCCGCGATGTCTTCCGGAATTTTTCAGCAATTACATTCGGCATTTTACCAGGATTCCTTCAGGGATATATTCCGGCATTTCCCCCGGAACTCCTTTTCCGATTTCTTCCGAGATTCTTTCACAGATTATTACCCAGACTGTATCAAAGATTCCTTCACGATTCTTTCTGCGATTCCTCCGGGGATTCCTTCAAGGACTTCTCCGGGGATTCATAAATGGATTTTCATCGGGATTTTTCCACAGATTATTTCCGAGACTACATCAGTAACTTCTGCAGGATTCATCCTGAGTTTTCTCCCGAGATTTCCTTTGATATGTACTTAGAAATTAGGTTTCTTCTGGGATTCGAAGATTTTCCGGCATTCCATCACGGATTCCTTCATTGATGCCGTCCTAGATTTATTTATAGGTTTATTCACGGATTATTCCCCAGAAAGCATCAGGAATTCCTCCATGATTCTTCCTAGGTTTTCTACCGGGATTCCTTCAGAAATTCCTTTTGGGCTTTCTTTAGGCCACCCAGAATTCCTTCATTTATACCTGACGATTATTTAGCATTTATTTTACGTGACTTCTTTTCTCCCAAGATAGATTTAGAAATTCTATCTTCCGGGAATTCCGTTAAAGATTCATCCAGGGATTCCTTCGGGGACATTTGCTGACATTTCATCAGGGATTTTTCCCGGGATATCTTTGTTGATTCCTTCTAGGATTCCCTCATGTATTTCTTCTGGGATTCTTTCACAGATTATTTCCGAAATTGCATCAGGATTTTCCTGGGTTCTCTCCGAGGATTCCTTTAGGCATTTCTCCCAAGTTTTCTTCAGTGATATCTCCTGGGATTTTTTATATTTTTTTTATTCAAAGTTTCCTTCGGTGGTTCTTTTCGTGATTCATTCAGGATTTTTTTTATCTGTATTAAAGAGATTTTTAGCCCTAGGCAGGACTGGCATCACTGTCATATTGGCTTGTTGCAATCTCACCGTCGCGGTTTTTTAATTCGTTTTTCGATTTGTTGCCTTTGTCCCAAATTATTGTGCATCTTTGTTTCGTATTTGTTAATGTGTTTAGTCGCGTGTTACAGTGAGTGTCAATTGATTTATTATCAATAGTGCCCATATCACAGCACTAAACATTTCTCCGGTACAACAACATTATCCCGTTCTGCTACCTCAACGCCCCTCGCCCTATACGACCGTACCGCCGCTTGCGTAAGAATTTCTTGCATACGACTCGTCGACCTCCACTACTGCATACCCGCAGGCGAATCTCAAAGTGAATTCACCACCGCTGCGCGCAATTAAGTATGCCTTCGATCTGCAACTCTTGTGCCACAGAAATCACCGACGCGCATGTTACATGCCGTGGTTTTTGCAAAGAAAAGTTTCATCCTGCTTGCTGCAGCATCGACTCGCCTGCTTTCACTGAGGTGATGACAAATGACCAGGTGTTTTGGATGTGCAAGGCGTGCTCAATTCTAATGAATGACATCCGTATGAGAGATTCTGTTCGCGTGGCTTATGAATCGGGTCAAAAGAGTGTGCTTACTGCTCACAATGAAATCGTTGCAAGCTTGAAGCAGGAGATATTGATGGAATTGAAAAACGAAATAAATTCGAATTTTTCGAAGCTCATCAATTCCAGCTCTATGACCCCTAGATCATCGAAGTTTTCCGCTTCGGCTGTCATCTCTACTAGACGCCGTCGACTGTTTGGAAAGTCTGATAGACCGCAGCCGCCAGCCGCCTTGCCCGGAACGTCAGATTCTCTGTCACCGTCTTTCGATAATTTTGCTGTAAGACCACCCAGTCAAAAATTCTGGCTCTATCTCTCCCGCATTTCCCGCGATGTGACTACGGAACAAGTGAAAGCTTTGGCGTCTCGTCGATTGGGTACGGATGACGTCGATGTTGTCCGCCTCGTAGCTAAAGGCCGTGACGTGAGCACTTTATCGTTCATCTCATTTAAAGTTGGGCTGTGCGAGAATGTCAAGCAGAAAGCTTTGTCTTCTTCAACCTGGCCGAGAGGAATTGTTTTTCGCGAGTTCCAGGACACACGAACGAATGAACATTTTTGGAAACCACAACCGACACCGATTCGAACCGATGCGAGAGTAGCCAACCCTTCAACCAGCGGTTTCTCTGCCATGGAGGAATCCAGCGTGATGGACCAAGGACACCACGACGCCTGTTAGAAAGCACTATGGGGGACCCGCTGCAGCTCGACTCAGTCCTGCCTTCTGCTGCCAGCGAACATCGAAGCCGTCGTGGTCCTGTTGTTGAGTCTGCAGTCGAGGTCCTCCAACCTCCTTCCACAGGCAAGTACCTTCAATACGCAAACCTCTCCGTACCTGATCGCCATTCCGTTTCCAGTTTGTATTCTTCGGCGGGCATTATCGCTCGTAGAAAGTCATCGTCGTGTCCAACGCACATCACTTCGCCGACGCACTGTTCCTCAAGCATACCGCCACTTGACCCGGGACGCACGACACTAAGCAGTACGGAAGCCCCGGATCCACCTAGCTCAGTCGCGCCTTTTGCTGTCGACGATAACATGCCGCTGTCTACTCGTTCCTGCCATCCAAGTCGTCCCGGCCCTGAGTCTAGTGCTGGAGATGGGGTCTTCCAATCTGCCAACCAAGGCATGTATAACATCCATAGCAGCAATTCTCGTCCTGAAGATTCTTCGATTCGTAGGTCCTCGCCCCGTGATGCTAATGTGGCAGCTGCTTCCTCTAACGTCGTTTGGTATTACCGCCGAGTATCAGCTGGCTCTTAGTGACGGGAGCTACGATGTCTACGCCCTCACCGAAACATGGCTGAACGATGATACCATCTCTAATCAGCTGTTCGACGACTCTTTCGTCGTATACCGACAGGACCGATCGCCGTCAAATAGCAACAAGAGCATCGGGGGCGGTGTGTTACTGGCGGTGCGCTCTAGGTTCAGGTCCCGATTGATCAACCCTCCGAATTGCTCGTCGGTTGAACAGCTGTGGGTCGCAATTTCTACTGTCGACGCAGAAATTTATGTTTGCATTGTGTACATTCCTCCCGATCGAGTGAATGACATATCTTTGATAGAGAGTCACATCGATTCGCTCAACTGGGTTGTATCGCAAATGGCTCCCAGAGATAACGTGGTCATCCTCGGCGATTTTAACATGAGCACGATTTCCTGGCAGCGTGATCCCCGCGGAGCTTTCTTTCCATGTTCTTCCCAGTCTTCACTTGGCGAACCTTCACGCGAGCTGCTTGATGCATATTGTACTGCAGGGCTCAAACAGATGGTTGGTGTGGAAAACGAGAATAATCGGTCACTTGATTTATGCTTTGTGAGCAACGAGCTGACCGTCGACTGTATGGTTACGCAAGCCCCTGCGCCGCTCGTTAAAATCGGGAGGCATCACCTCCCACTGTTGATCAATTTGGAAAAGAAACCACATCGTTGCTTCCACGACACTTCGGAAAGCATCACGTATGATTTCAGCCGAGCAAAATTCGACGAAATGGATGGTTTCCTTGCTCGTGTCGATTGGAACGGAATTTTGAGTAATTCGGACGTAAACCTCGCTGCTAGCACATTGTCTAGTGTGTTGCTATATGCTATTGACCAGTTTGTTCCCAAAAAGTCTAAACGTGAACCGTCAAAACCCGCTTGGTCAAATGCCGACCTCAAAAACCTGAAAAGAGTGAAACAGGCAGCCCTGAGACGTCACAGCAAATATCGCACGGATTCTACTAGAACATGTTATCTAGAAGCGAACACGGCTTATAAGCAACTTAATGATCGCCTCTACAATGCTCACCTAGTTCGCCTACAAAACAACCTCAAATCGAACCCTAAGAGTTTTTGGCGACACGTAAACGATCAGCGGAAGGAAACTGGATTGCCCTCTACGATGACTGATGGATTACTTGAAGCCGATACTACCGCCTCAATTGCCGATTTGTTCCGCTCCCAATTCAGTAGGGTGTTCGTTGATGAACAGCTTAACCTGCAGGACATAGACGACGCTACCCGAAACGTTCCAAGCCTTCCTTCAGCCGCTCTGCGTTTTGATATCACTAACGATGCGGCCATTACTGCTGGTAAAGAGCTGAAATCATCTACGGGATGCGGTCCGGATGGTATTCCTCCGATAGTCATCAAACGTTGTGTGGACTCGCTTGCTACTCCATTGACCTGCGTGTTCAATCTTTCCATCTCTACTGGCGTTTTTCCGGATTGCTGGAAGCAGTCATTTGTTTTTCCAGTTTTTAAGAAAGGCTGCAAGAGGACTGTCTCAAACTACCGGGGAATTGCTTCGTTGAGTGTCATCTCTAAGCTCATGGAGAAGATAGTTCTTCAAAGGTTGGTTCAGTGTTTCTCCCATCATATCTCGCTGGACCAGCACGGATTCATGCCCAAACGATCAACGACCACAAACTTGACGTGTTTCACTTCGTATTTGATACGTCAAATAGAAAGTGGGCATCAAGTGGACGCAATCTACACAGATCTATCCGCCGCTTTCGACAAAATGAACCACCAAATCGCACTCGCCAAATACGAGAAATTGGGAATGAACAGCAGCTTCCTTATCTGGCTCCGTTCCTATTTAATCGGTCGTAGTATGCAGGTGAAACTTGGCGATCATGTTTCTTCCCCGTTTCCAGTATCATCTGGCGTACCGCAAGGCAGTCACCTCGGTCCATTTTTGTTTTTGCTGTATATGAATGATGTCAATTCGATCCTCAACTGCATGAAGCTGTCATATGCCGACGATTTGAAGCTGTATTCCACGATTAGGGAACCTCGTGATGCCGTTTTTCTTCAGCAACAATTAGAAGCCTTTGCTACTTGGTGTTCTGTTAACCGAATGTCCCTGAATGTGTCGAAGTGCTCTGTCATTTCGTTTTGCCGCAAGAAAACAACCTTCCGCTACGATTACGCTTTGGCAGGAGTGCAATTACATCGTGTATCGACAGTGAAGGACCTGGGGATTCTCCTTGACTCCAAAATGACATTCAAGGACCATGTTGCTTATGTCGTTGGGAAAGCATCGTCGCTGCTCGGCTTCCTCTTCCGCTTTTCCAAGAAGTTCAAGGACGTTTACTGCATGAAATCGCTATACTGCTCAATCGTACGTCCTATCCTGGAATATTCGGCAGTTGTTTGGGCCCCCTACTATGATAACAGCGTACAACGAATTGAGCGTATCCAGCGAAAGTTTATTCGTTTTGCCTTACGCCACCTCAGGTGGAGGAATCAGCACGACCTACCAAGTTATGAGAGCCGTTGCCTACTTATACATTTGGAATCTCTCGCTGCAAGGCGAAATGTTGCTCAAGCATGTTTTGTCGGAGACCTCCTGCAGGGCAATATTGACTGCCCATCACTCTTGAGCATGCTGAACATCAACGCACGACGCCGGAATCTTCGAACACACTCATTTTTACGTCTTTCTTCAGCTAGGACTAATTACGGTCAACACGAACCGATTCGTAGCATGTCCCGTGTGTTTAATAAATGTTATTTTGTTTTTGATTTTAATGTTTCACGCAAGGCAAATAAGTGTAGTTTTAAACGTGAATTATGTAAGGTACCACGGCAGTCTGTAAATGTTAGTTAAGTGTCATTGGGGTGATTTGTATTACCTGTTGACTTTATGTAAATAAATAAATAGGGCTAGTTCATCTCGGGACCCACGCTTTACTTCCCTTCCGAAGGAAGACACCACATTCTGTGGGTTTGTCGGAAGTGGGATTCGATCCCAGGTCCTAGGCGTGATAGTCAAGTGCTCTAACCATCACACCAGGTCCGCTCCCAAGAATTTGTTCTTTTTTTTTGTTTCCGGTATTTCTTCAGGAATTTGCTTCGGAACTCCTTTTGAGATCCCTTCATTGATGTCTCCCGGGATTTTTGTGGCAGTGTTTCAGGTATTCCTCACAAAATGTATTTAGCGATCCTATTGGCAATCATCTTGGATCCTTTCAGGCTTGCCTTTAGACACTTCTTCAGTTTTTTTTCAGTATTGCTCTTGGGATTCCTTTGGACGTTTATCCTGGTATTTCTTCGAAGCCTCCTTCTGGGATTTCTTTCGGAATTCCTTCATTGATCCCTTCATTGATTCCTCCCGGGATTTCTTCTGGGATTCCTTCGCGGGTCATTCCTAAGACTGCATCAGGGATTCCTCCAGGATTCTTCCTGGGATTTCTTATGGAATTCTATCAGGAATTTCTGTCGGACATCCATTAGGGTTCCTTCCAGAATTCCTCCATTGATACCAATTTTTCTTTGATTTTTGTGGTTTCATTTAGAGATTCCTCATATAATTCATTTAGAAATTCTTTCCTTTGGAGATTTCTACCAGAATTCTCTCCGTCATTTTTTCATTGATGTCTCCCAGTACTTCTTCCGGCAGTACATATTCCTTCCGAAATTCATTTGAGAATTCCTCCTGTACATTTTCAGGATTTTTTTCGAATATTTCTTCCGGGATTCCTTCATTGATTTCTAAAATGATTCCTTGAGGGATTTCTCAAACAATTTCTTCTGAGTGTCCGTCAAAGATTCCTCCAGGGATTTCATTCCGGATTCCTCTCTGGATTTCTTCAGAGACTCCATTGATCCCTCCAGAGGTTTCTACATTAGTTTTTCTTGGGATTCATTCAATGATACCTTCAATGATTTCTTTATGGATTCATCTTGGTATTCTTTCAAGGGTTCTTCGAGGATTCTTTCAGAATCTCTTCCGGGATTCTTTCAGGAAGCACTCCCAGATATTTTCAAGGATTCCTTCAGAGAATTTTCCTGGGTTTCCTTCATGGATTCCTTCCAGCATTCTTTCAGGTATTTCTCCCGATACTCATTTAAGTATTTCTTTGGATTTCTCCCGCAAGTTATTAAGGGAATACGCCACTCACAAATGGGTGTTTTTAGACCCCCCCCCCCCTTTCCCCCCTTCGTACGGGTTTTTCCTATACTTAATACATTGCTTGTCACACTTTCACAACCTCCCCCCCCCCTTCCTCTTTCCCTAGGACCATGACATATTTAATGAATGGCCCCTAATTGATTTTTCATTGATTTTTTTTCGGATTTCGCTCAGAATTATTTCAAGAATTTCTTTCAAAATTATTTCAGGGAATTTTTCTGAGATTCCTTTAAAGACTTCTCCAGGAATCCATTCAAGAACTAGAGATAAAGATTGTTGCGGCGAATCGTAATGTAATCTGACAAATCATTTTCCTTATTTCTAAGTAGATATAATCTTTTTCACTTGTAAGCAGTTGTTTTGTATCTGTACGGATCAGAATTTGGAATGCCTGGATAAAGCTGTTGAACCGTGGTACTGAGCCGTGTTACAGGTTGGAATCTATTATCCGCAGTCCGGATAGTCGATCCATTTTTATTCAATTTAGGAATTTCTGCAGAAATTCCTGGAGATTTCAAGAAGGAACTTTTGAGGGATACGCAGCAGGAAATACTGCAGAAATTCCAAAGGCGATGCTGGAGGGTAACTATCAGATACTCTTGAAGGAATACAAGAGAAACGGTAAAGATGAACTTCAGAAGCTCCTGAAAAAATCCCAAACAGAAATCCTGCTGGAATTTTAAATTTCTGCGTTAATTCCAAAAGCAACTTCTGGATAAATTCTTAGATGATTCCCAGAAGAAATTGCTTGAAGGAGTCCAGAATGGACTTTTCGAAAAATCGAAAAAAAGAATTCCTAATGGAATTCCAGAAAACTTTGTGGAAGAATTCCGGGAAGGAATCCCAGGAGATACTTTCAGAGGAATCTCAGAAGGATTGTTTTGGATTTCAGACTCTCAGAAATCGATTTGAATTCTCGTGGAAATCTTTGAAGGGGACCTTGGAACCTAGAGGAATTTCGATTACAATTCCTGGTAGAACATCTACGTAGAAACTCCAGGAGGAATTTAGAAAATATCTGTAGTGAATTGAGTATAACTAAACAATTGCAAGTTGCTCTACGCAACAATTCACTGCCATAAAAAGCGCTCTGGTAAAATACATCTCGATCATTGCAATTAGCGTTCAGAAACCTGTCAGAACAAACTTTCGATGGTCCGCGAACGCAGCAAAAGTGAGAACCCCCCGACGAACCAAGCAAACGTTGAACACGCAACAACCCCTTCCGAAAAAAAAGCAGTCAACCACCGCCCGACCATAACACAGCTCGTAGCGAGTAATTTATTTAGCATGCACTGTACGTGCCAAATTTTTGTCGAATTCAATAAAAACGAGGGAAACCACTTCCTGCCACCCACACCTTCACCCGAATCCCGCTTTTTTTTTTCAATTCGAGGGTTGTCTTATGAGGAAACGGCAACGCATCTTGGCGCAGAAAAAAAAACTGATTCTCGGCGTTGATCGCCGTCGTATCGTGGTCGTCGTCGTCGTCGACGTCGCGAGAAAGAAGAAATTGACGAGTAATGACCGCGCGCGCCCACACACCGTCGTCGTCGTCAAGACAGACTGACACCAAGTTTTTTTTTTCTTTCATTCGTTTTTTTGGCAAAACCAGTCTTCCACGGGTAAAAGCCAGCCGGCACTGGGTCTTCCTGCTGCTCCTGCTTTGGATTTGTGTGTCGAGTTGAAACTTATTGGTACCTACAACAAATTGAATGCAAAAGAAATGTAAATTGAATGGACAAACTTGAGGAAGATTTGCGTTTGTTTTTTCGGAGTTGGGTTTTGAGGTTGAAAAACAGTTTTTTTTTGTCGGATGGGGAACGTGTCCAACGGTTTTGACGTAAAATCACAAGATCGAAGTTTGAACAGTCGGCCGTCAATACTTAGAACAAATATCGCCAATGTCGTAGACAAGCATGATCAATTTCGGCTTTTTGATTGTGAATCATCACTGGTTTATACGGGATTAACGTAACGTACTTTTAGAATATTTAAATAAGACAGAAACAAATGTGCTTTTTGTCTGTTTGAACGAGATTCTGTTTGACTGTAACAGAAATAAAATCAGTGGATGAAACGTACATGTCTTTATGGAAGATCCTTTTACTTCCGAAACGACTTGAATTTCATGTCAGAACGCTTTTCAAAAACTATTATTAGAACGAGATCTCCAGAGACGATTTTAATGTTAACATAAACCGAATCAATTGGTATTCCTTGCACCACAAGATTTAACATTGGTCGTCGCCAACCGTCGGAATCCAGTTTTGGGTGCATCAGAATTTTGAAAGTCAAACTCCGCAAGAGGTTAAATGTGAACCCGCCAAAAGCAACATGACAAGCCATTCAATTTTATTGCTACTCATTTTTAGCCAAATATCACCGCAACCATGTCGAGTCCGGACCAGAGACCTCCAAAAAATTATGAACTTTATGCAAATTAGTTTGCAGTCATTTCCTTCAACCGTCCGGTTGTTGATCGGTGCGATACCCCTTTTTCAGCACAGAATGCATTTCCTAACCTGTTTGCATCTTTTTCCTATCATTTCGCAGACCCGCTCGCAACTGATCAAGGCCGGTGTGAAGCTGCTGATACAGAGCAAGCGCAAGCACAGCGGATGCGATTCCAGCGATGGTAACGAATCGTCCAGCGGCGGTGGTGGAGCAGGAGGAGGAAGGGCTCGCGGTACAAGTGGAGCCCCCCAGTCGAAGAAACGCCGTGACACCGATAATATGACGAGTGAAGACGACGTGGACAGCCTGCTGGCGAACAACAATTCGATGGGTGGAGGAGGTCCGGGCAGTGCTAGCAGTCCACGATCAGTCACAGGGGTAAGCATTATCGGGGTTGATTAAGATGACCTTAGGAGGACTAACTCTGAGTTGTTTCCCTTACAGCTAACTCCGGATGATGAGGATCGCCGTAGGCGACGTCGTGAACGGAACAAGATTGCCGCTACAAAGTGTAGGCTGAAGAAGCGAGAGCGTACGGTGAACCTGGTCAATGAGTCGGAAACCCTAGATGCACAAAACAAGGACTTGAAGCAGCAGATGGCCGACTTGGAGAACCAACGACGGAAGCTTATCGAAGTTCTGCAGGCTCATGGTCCATCCTGTGTGCACCAGAACGGTTACCAACCGCTACCTAGTCTGTCTACCATTACGAACAATAACTGCAAATATCTCAATGACCTGAACTTCCTGGATAGCTCAGCGGATGAGATCAAGTACTCGGAATGTCTCAAATCCGGTGGGGAATTAGGTGATTTCTCGAAACAAGACAACGTGCTACCTCCCGGTTATTGTAAACTATCTCCCACGGAGGTGAACTATGCAACGCCTACCGACGTTATGGCTATGAATAGCTTCGCAGAATCGTTGAAATCCGAATACATTCCAGCCAATCAAACTAAGCCTGCTCGTGCTAAACCTGGACCCAAGCCTCGTCAAAAAGCAGCCAAGCGTTCGATCCCAGTTACCAGTACGACGACTACAGTGACGGAATCTTTACCATCCATACCCGTAACCCTCCCTAGCGCCGACTGCATTCTGAAAAGCGAGCTTATCGACACTAGCAGTCCGTACACTACAGTGCAATCGGCCGACCGCTTCTTATTCGAAAATTCTCTAGATCTGTACAACAACAATAACAACGACAGCAATACCCTGGACGGCCACCACACCAACGACAGCGACAAACTCGCTTCCCTAGCCGCCAAGGACAACACTTCGAACGCACTGCTAGAGTTCAGCGCAAGCTTCGACACCATCAAACCTTCCGACTACGGACTCCTGCCAACGCATCAACATCTGTCCAACCAACTTCCCCACCTTCATCAACAACACCAACCCCAACAGCAGCAACAACAACAGTGCCATCTACAGCAGAGTCTCGGAACTCTGCAACTCCACCAGCAACCCCTGCAGCATCACAACCTGCACCAGCAGCTGCTCTCGCAGTCCAACGTTTCCGGCCTGCTCGGCGGTACCAGCATCGTGACCAACGACTTCCTGATCATGCCGAACGACGACAGCGAGTTCACCGACCTGGACAGCGGCATAACGTCCTACGCCAGCATCAACGGGGGCTGCCTGGCGTGACCTCCGTCGTTGTCGCCGTTGCCACCGTTACCACTAATGTTGTGAGAAGGCTAGGCCGTAACTTTGATCGGATCACTAGCCACTACACTAGCCTAGTAGAACGGAGTGTTTCAGCCATGCTGTGTAGTTACAGAGAAAAGTTTGCCAAATTTGTCGTACTCTACCCCCATCACCCAGTGATCGCCACGCGCGCGCAGTTACCGTACTCTCGTTTTTTTTTTCTTATTAATGTTTGTTTAAATATTTGTATTTATACTTGTAATCGAACATCCTGCTTAGAGGAGGTGTGTGAGTGTGTTTGGTAGTCAGTTAGTAGCCACTAGGGAAGACGCTCTTGAAGAAGACGCAAAAGAAACTCAAAATCTACGGTTTTTACGGAATCGAAAAAAAAAGAAAATTACCGACTCAGAGCCGGTATGATTCAGTCACGTAAAAGTTTATCGGCCATAGGGGTGCACGTGTCAATCAACTAAGGCATCATTCAGTCTCTCTCGAATGTTACGGATTGTTCACAGGTTCGGACCATTATTCGATGAACTGGTAGTTGTGACAGGTTGGTTCGGAAGTCATGTCTGACGTCACCGAATTGTTCTAAGCAATAGGATGATCCGAACCTGTACGCACACATTGGTCTCTCTCTCACTCTCTGCTGTCACTCGAAAGGGAAAAAAACTATCGTTCGCGCGAGTGAATGCGTGTATGTGTGAGCTCTATTGCGTTCGAATGTGTATGTGTGAGCGCGCAATCGTTGCGGGTTCAAGGAGAAAGAGAAAGAAATCATCTGCAGAAAAGTTTCTTTGTTCACAGACGTAATCGTATTTACAAATACCTAACTGTTAAGACTTCCTTTGATCAACTTCGTTTCCGGTTTTAGAAAGTAAACCAGCAAAATGCATTCCTTATTTGTTTGTAAGTTGTATCGTATACTCACATGTCATCGTTCGGTTTACTACTGTGCATCAATTGTTTACCCATAGATTGTTTACACCTTTTTTCATTCTTTCTCTTTCTCGTCGTGTCTCAAATTTAAGATAAAACAAAACTAAATAGTGGTTTTAATAATGTATACTTCAGCAATATTGTGATATTCGTTGCCCGCGTTTTGGTGAGATTATGGATCAATTGAAATCTGTCTAATGCACCGTATCAAAAGGTAACTTTAAAAGAAGAAAAAAAACTGTAAAAAAAACAACAAAGGTACTTTGCAGATGTCAAATCCAATTGTTGATCAGAAGCAATTGCATCCAATGACTCAAGGAATGTTTTGCTGATGAGTTGAAAAGTCCCAGGGATACCCGGAGCAGTAGGCGTTGAAATGAACAAAAAGTCAAATTTTTATTATACAAAAATCACATGGTGGAACTGTCAAAATCAAGGGTTTCTTATGGAAGTGAGTAGGAAATCACTAAAACAATGCTCGCAGTGAAATCAAAACAATGAAGATTTTTTCCAGCTTACACAAGTTAACAGTTTTCGAATAATGGGTCTTTGTTCGGTCTCCAGATAGTAGGCCAAATGACGAATGGCCAGATGGCCGAAAGACATTTGATCGAATGAATATTTGGGATATTCCTCTTTCCTTGGTACAGTAGACGTTCGATAACTGCAACATGTTTACGTTTCACTTACCGAATAAAATTCAGTCAGTAACTGCAACAGCTGACAGACGTCAAAGAACTGTCAATTGATGCGGAATGCAGCCAATGTGCATGCGGAAAACATCGCATTGCAGCAAAAGTGCATGCGAAAAAAAACATCGCATCGCTGTTGACATTTCAATTTGACGGATAGCGGTGCGATAACTGCAAAATTATTGCACTTAGCGGACTTGCAGTTAAAAAGCAATGCAGTTACAGAGTTTGCACCGAGCGAACGTCTATACTGTAGTTCCTTCTGTAAATTCAGTAAAGTGTCTTCCTGCCATTTGTTACGCCAGCTGTACGACAGTCATTCTAAGCCAATTACAGGTGCGTGTATTCGTGCAACTGTTGTTTTACATCTGTAAACAAATGCATACAATGATGCATCACGTGTAAAGGGCTATGATGAACGTGATAATGAGGCTCAGCTTCTGCTGGGCGACCGAAGATTCTACGTCCGGCTTGTAAGTTTGACAGTTTACCATTGACCTTTTCATAGATGTTTAGCTTGTTTTATAGTTTCTAGAATGACAGTTCCGAGTAGGCGATTGTTTTCGCAGCGTAATAAACAAATGCAGCGACGGATCTGTTATATAAATACGAACAAATTTTTGACAGATTTTCTTGTTGACTTTCTGTGAAATTCCTAAAGAGTCTAAAGTTAGGCAGAATCTTTTGAGATTTTCTAGTCAAATCTTTGGCAAAACTTCTGATGAAAACCCGACAGAGTTTTTCGAGAAGTTTCTGTAGGAATGTTAATGCCTAAACGACCAAAAATGCTTCTTGTTTGGGAAAATTAGCTGGGAAATTCCACCAGTTATTTCCCCATGGATTACTTCAGGAACTCCTCTGGTTCCGACAAAAAATCTCTGAAGATCTGTTTCAGGAATACTCTCAAACGCCCTCCACGAACTTGTCCATGAGTTGTTCAACAAATTCCAACACATTTGTTCATGGATTCTGGATGCATTTCCTACAGGAAATTTATCCAAAAGCAAAAGCTATTTTTTTAAATCCCTTCAACAATTTCTACAAGATGCAATAAAAAACAAATTCTTGGCTCAACCGCGTGTGATACTTTGCGGAGCCGACATTAATTTTAAAGTGAAACATCACAGAAGTCAACAGTAATATGACAAGTTTCGGTTTGGAATCACTGGAAACTATAAAATTCAAAACAGAAGATTTAGATAGTAAAACAATATGGAAATACAGCGCCTATTGTTTAATCATATTCAAATCTTTTCAATCATCAGCAAAAATCAGTGGCAAAGCCATTATTAACTAATGTAGCATTTTTCCTTCCCAATTCCTTATTTATGAAAACAAAGTTAAATATACATTTGTAAGCGAAAACAATTTAAGCTAACCCCTAGTTTTCTTTACATTTATTTCTTTAAGTTTTAAAGCTAAAATGTAACTCCCTTTAAGAAACGCTTAACCTGCTACTACTACTATTTTTTATCGTTCACTATAGACACAAAAATATTAAGAACAAATGAAAGTTGATAAAAAAACAAAACAAATGTATATTATCGTCTGCTCTAGAAGTAATATATGTTTAAGAAAAGGTATTTTTTATAAAAAAAAACTGAATAAACACAAAACAATCTCTAGTTGTTAGATGAAACCTTTGCCTCTCGAGACGCAAACGTCGTTCTCCCCGAATGAAAAAAATCGGAGACCCAGCGCCACAACATGACCCCGATTCATGGAATTCAAAATTATACTGCTCAGCAGCGATAATGACAGTCAAAGGTGGCCTTGGAAAGCCTTCCGCCGTATTTTTCATCCGGGGAGATTCGCCTCCGCAGTGAACCAGCTAATGAACACAACAGCGCAAACCATATGACCAATTAAAATGCAATCAAGTTAGTCAGCTTAGCTCTTCGGAATCGGGCCTGATGGATGTGATGTTCAAATATTTGAACGGATTTGCGAACGGAAGAACACGGAAATCAATTGTGCTTTATAGATATTATACAAACTACAAGTCGTGGAGCTTAATTATTTTCATATACAACAGATACGAAGCCTGAAGTAGGTGTAAAAAAGTTGGAAGTTGCACAGCAATCGAATGCATCATCACAGAAAAAAAAAAACAGCAGTGGGCGATGATATGCTAAGGATGTTAACTCGTGAACATTTTGTTTTCGTTTTACCTTTTCCAATTGGAAATTTTCCGAATTCAACGTCTCCAGTAATGTACACCTCTAGGGATGTTTAGTTTACAAAAAAAAAGGAATCAATTACTTGTGTGTAATTAATTTCTTTTTTGTAAATTGAACATCTCAGGGGTGTACATTACTCGAGACGTTCAATTCGGAAAGTATAAATTCAAAAGTATAAATTCTGTTAGTTTGACGAATTACATCCAATCGGTTACTATGGCAACCAGGACGCAATCGTATTTTGCCACAAAAATACTAGTCATCATACAATCACAACACAGCATTTAGTAATCACCTAGCCGAAAAAAGACCATCGTGCTGACAATCGCCCACTTCTAATTATCTCTCTCTCCTACTCTTACTATCTTCCTCTCAATCATCGTCGCCCGCCATTTTTGTAACGCATCGTTACATCGCAAAGCCTGCTTCCATGTTGTAACACGCGCCACAAAAGCAACAACAACAATGAACTGTACCAGACACAAACAATAGGACGCAATGACAAAATGACTACCACTAGTGAAAGGAACACTAAGAAGAAAATGCCTTCCTATTTTGAGTAATAGGTTATAATGCATGTTAGTACAGAAAACTAAGCAAAAAAAAAAACAAGTTATTCCTCTTGAGAAGATATATACAAGAAAAAAAAAAATAAAACAATGTTATATTGTTAAGACACAATTTTAAATACGAAGAAAAACACTGCTTAAATCGAAATCGGAGCCTTATATTAGATTGTTGTAGAGCTTAATGACCAAAACCGAAGCAAAACCAATACATTGAAAAAGTCTCTTGTTGTAGAATTGCGCCCATCAAACAAAACAATCGTCACACGAATATTAGTTCCATTTTACCCCGGTGTCAAAACGGAAGCTTTTAATATTTGCCAGATCCGCGCGCCCCCCGCCTCGATTGGTTTGTGACCCCTCGTGTATCGAAGTGCCATCTACTGGAGAGCAAGCGGAAGAACCGTTCGTGTCCGTCACGAACAGTCAACGGTTGCTCTGACAGTTTTTAAATTCTTATTTTTATTCGACTCTGGGCGGAGGAGTTCAACCAGGCAAGGACCAACGGCCGGTCGAGTTTTAACGAGATTTGTTTGATTTTGTTTTTAATTTTCCAAACGACTTTTACAGACGAAAATACGAAACTACTTTGTACCTGTGCCGGCGTCGTCTTTTATTGATTTATAAATATGATTCATGAACCAACACATCAATGACATTTTGAATACTAACAACGTCTTTTTTTTGCTAGTTAGGTTAAATTTTCCTATGTTTCTGTTCAATGAAAAACCTTTTACATCACCCGCATAGATACAAACAAATGCGCAGTAGATTTTAGGTTTGATAGATCCGTAGATCGTAACATAACTTTTCATCTATACAAGGGTACTGCAAATACTAAATAAAAAACAATCAAAGCGAAAAACGAATACCAGAACAAACTAGGAAAAATCTAATTCTATGAAAAATCACAGTGCTATACATATTTACCTTTAACCTAAAAAGAAGAGCAAAGTAAACCATTGTTGAACGGAATAAGAACTAAAAGTGTTGCCTGTAAGCTAAGCGATGGCGTGGAAAACAGAACGTATTTGAACCTTGTGAGAACAAAAAAAAGCCGAAAGCTGTAAAACATCACACGATGAACGAAAACAAAACCTAAAGCATTAAATGAGAAAATAAACATCGAAAAAACTAAACGGTGCAATTATTCATTTATTGCATAAAAACCTTCGAAAAAGAAACCGGTGATTTCCAGTCAGTCCCGTCCCGCTCCATCGCATGTCGTCGTTGTTCCTCTCGCCAACTTTGCTGTAATGCAGACATGATCTGAAATTCAGTCCTGTTTATCGCGTGCTTGAAGTTCACCTCTTCGTGTACTCTGGTAATTCACTAAGACGAATTCGGAATCAGCTGATGAATCTAGCTGCTATTTGTAGCATTGTCCTACTGCTGTTGCTACCGCACTTGGTTCCTCTTATGCCTTGGTCCCTGTAGAACTTGCTATCTTTCTCCAGTAGAAGGCATATAAGCATCATCTCAAATCATCATAAGGATTATTTCGGCCTAAACTACGGTGCAGCTGGGCTCAATTTCTCTTCAGTCTTCAATGCCAATAATCACATTGAATCTGCCAGTAACCGCCTCTTGCTGCTGCTGATCGCAGGGTTGTAGAAAATGATCCGAGAAAGCGCTGAGAGCACCTCCGTGGCCTTCTTGCAGACACATAGTCGGCATGTCTGTTGAAGTTCAGCCGATCGTCCGACATCACTTCCAAGCGCCTAACTTCGCGGTGACTCGGGATTCACCGATCACAAGAAGTATCACGTTCGCCGCAAAACCATCATTTTCCACTCTAGAAAGGCTCATCTTTAGATTTTCGTCGTGCACGGCATTCCAGAAGGTTGGAGACAAAAAGATCCCTGTAGAACGTCCGTTATAGTGGCCACACTTTTTTCTATGTTAGCCTTGTGGTAGAGATCGTCAATACAGGCCTTCTAGCTGAAGACCCTGATTGCTTTGTTCAGTGCAGCTCTTACTGCTATGTACGGTAACCTTTGTTGTTCTTCCCTTCTACCGCTTTCACTGCCATCTGCCCACTCCCACAGAATCCTTTTTCCACCTTGAACGCGTTGGTTGCATCATACGCTCAGGATAGAGTCGCTATCAGTTTGTCTACGCTAAGAATTAAAGTTCGCTGTCTTCAACCTCCACTCGATAAGTTGTGTTCCACTTGTCTTCATCTACGTTCTGCCACCAATAAATATGGTACCGGATCACTTGATGGTCACTGTATTTCAGTTTAAGGGCACCGTTATAGTAACGCGTGAGAGTGTGCGAAGCCGAAAAGCAGAATATCAATAACAACAAATCCTTTGGACTGTGCTGGTGCTACCTTGTTTGGCGATATCTACGTTCAAATTTGTCAGAATATCATTTGGACGCACGTGGTTTAGCGTTATGTCGCTGTCTCCCATGATTTGGAGTGCCACGATAAGACGGTCGTATGCATATGACAGCGTTCCGAACAGTGATACCACCTTATCCGCATTCGACAGCTTCTCATCAGTAGCACGTAGTTGGTGGAACAAATTTCAAATGCTAGGGAATCGCGCCACTTGGGCGGAGGCTTCTATATTCGTCTGTTTTCCACTATAACTCAGTCAAATTTGAATCAATTGACACAACTTTTGGAATGTGGTGAGATAGGTTTAGTATCTACCCGTGTACAACATTACAAGTCAATTGGTTCAAAATTGACTGAGTTATAGTTGAAAACAGACGAATATAGAAGCTACCGCCCAAGTAGCGCGATACCCTACAACAGTGATTTAGTCATCATATCCGCAATCATATGTTCGGTTGCCAAAAACTGCGGTTCAATGACTCCATCCTGTTTTAGTTGTCGGTAGAAATAGTACTTGGTTTCAATATGTTTTGATCTGCTACTGCTGTTGATGCTACAGGAACTTAGTTGCGTGATACAGCTCTGGTTATCTTCGTTCACTTTCACTGATAACGTAGTTTTTATTCCAAGGTCGTCAAGTATACGAAGTATCCAATTCAGTTTCTTGCAGCATTCAGCTATAGCTACATATTCCAGTACTGCTTAGGATAACATTGTCCTGTTTCTTGGCGTTCCATGTAATCATTTTTTCTGTATCCACAAAAAACTTCGAGCTTAGACGAATCCTGTCCTGATTGTAAGAGGACTCAATATTGATACTTACCTTACTTAACGGTCAGGCTAAGGCCGGGGTGGCCTCTGCTGTACATAGTAGCCGCCTCCATTCCACTCGGTCCATGGTTGTTTGTCTCCAGTTCCGCACTCTGCGTATGGCCCGCAGATCGTCCTCCACTTGGTCGATCCACCTAGCTCGCTGCGCTCCACGTCTTCTTGTACCGGTCGGATGACTCTCGAGAACCATTTTAGTCGGGTTGCTATCCGACATCCTGATGACGTGACCCGCCCACCGAAGCCTCCCGATTTTCGCGGTATGGACGATGGTTGGTTGTCTCAGCAGCTGATGCAGCTCCTGGTTCATTCGCCTTCTCCAAGTCCCGTCTTCCATCTGCACTCCGCCGTAGATGGTACGCAACACCTTCCGTTCGAAAACTCCAAGGGCGCGTTGGTCCTCTGCACGTAGGGTCCATGTTTCGTGCCCATAGAGGACACGCGTTTGTAGATAGTTAACTTCGTGTTACGGCGAACTTTATTCGATCGTAGAGTTTTGCGGAGTCCAAAGTAAGCACGATTTCCTGCCACAATGCGCCTCTGAATTTCTCTGCTGGTGTCGTTGTCGGCGGTCACCAGTGAGCCCAAGTACACGAATTCTTCAACCGCCTCGATATGAATTCGGGGTGGCGGGCGCGGTGATTCCTCCCTGGAGCCCTTTGCCATCATGTACTTTGTCTTCGACACATTAATGACTAATCCGATTCGCCTGGCTTCACTCTTTAGTCGGATGTACGTTTCCGCTATCGTTTCAAATTTACGAGCTATAATATCAATATCATCAGCGAAACCAAGCAGCTGAACGGACTTCGTGAAATTCCACTCGTGTTTTACTCCGCTCACCTAATTACACCTTCTAACGCAATGTTGAACAGCAAGCACGAAAGACCATCAACTTGCCTTAACCCTCTGCGAGATTCGAAGGGACTCGAGAGTGTCCCTGATAATCGAACTACGCACATCACTCGATCTATCGTCGCCTTGATCAATCGTATCAGTTTATCCGGGAATTCATATTTGTGCATAATCTGCCATAGCTGTTCTCGATCATACGCCATCCTCTATCATACGCCGATTTGAAATTCATGAACAAGTGATGTGTGGGCACGTTGTATTCGCGGCATTTCTGCAACACCTGGCGGATGGCGAACATCTGGTCCGTTGTAGCGCGTTCACCCATAAATCCAGCCTGATATTGCCCCACGAACTCTCTTGCAATCGGTGATAGATGGCGGCATAAAATTTGAGAGAGTATCTTGTAGGCAGCACTCAGTAGTGTGATCGCGCGGTAGTTCCCGCAATCCAACTTGTCGCCCTTTTTGTAGATGGGACACACGATACCTTCCATCCATTCCTCCGGTAATACTTCCTTCTCCCAAATCTCTCACCAGTGCTTCTCCACCGTATTTTAGAAGCTCGCTTGATAGTTGATCTGCTCCAGCGGCTTTGTTGTTTTTCAACCGGCCAACCCCCTCCTCAATCTCTTGGAGGTCAGGGGCCGAAAGTGTCTGGTCCTGTGCACATACTCCTAGATCAGTTACCACGCCACCTTCGATACTTGCAACGTCGCCATTGAGGTGCTCATCGTAATGCTGCCGCCACCTCTCGACCACCTCACGCTCGCTCGTGAGAATATTCCCGTGATTATCTCGGCACATGTCGGCTTGTGACACACAAAGCCTCTGCGCGAGCGGTTCAGCTTCTAGTAGAACTTTCGCGTGTCCTTAGCGCGGTACAGCTCTTCCATCGCTTCGCGATCTCGTTCTTCCTGCTGGCGCTTTTTCATCCGGAAGACTGAGTTCTGCCTGTTCCGCGCCTGTTTGTAACGTGCCTCATTCGCTCTCGTACGGTGTTGCAGCATTCTCGCCCATGCTGCATTCTTCTCGTTTTTCAACTGTTCACATTCGCCGTCGTACCAGTCGTTTCTGTGATTCGGAGTCGCGAAGCCTAGTGCTGGTTCCTTTTAAATACCGAAGTACTCTTTTCGCTTCAACCCAGTCAGCTTGAGAGGGAGTACTGGTCTTGCTTCTTAGGATGGATTCAGCAACCGATATGCCTGGTCTGGTATTAACAGATAATATAGCAATCCACCAATCAGACTTGAACTGGTGATTATTCGGCAACGCTTCAGTATTCTCCTCCTTTGGCGCTGTATGTCCGGGATCAAGGGGTATTTTCGGCATCTTGCAATCCAAAACGTGACAGCAGCTTTTGTATGTACACTTTCTGGTTCAGTGACACACCTTCGTAGGTCCGGGTTACTCAAATTTCAAGAAAATGTCTGATGTCTCTTAAAGACATAACCTTGAAATGGTTGTTCAGATTCCTAACAATGGTTTCATATTCCTCCTCCAAATTGCAGGCAACTACCAAGTCGTCAACGTACACGGCAATGTATGACATCGTCCCGCCTTTTTAGTCTAGTGGAAACGTGGGGGTGAAGGGTATAGTGCGAAGAACTTCCACGTTGCTAGCATTGACACCTGCATTACTCACCTAGATGAAGTCCCGGTTTCCCATACCCCATGCCTGTGATCATTCTCTATTGGTTAACGCGAGCGTCCTTATGTTTCTTGGAGCCGCCGGGTCTAACATCTACTGGCGATGCCCTTGGCCACTTCGGCAAGAAGAAGAATGTAGTTTGCAGTCTTTGGTGAATACTTTCAAGCAAACTGACTTCTTCCGCAGTTGTATTGGCTTGTATCCTTCTCGCTTCCCGTACGATTGGCCTCACCGGAAGTATTGGCTACTGATAGGTCCTCCAGCTTTTTGTAACTGCCGTTCCAAGAGTCCCTAGGATTTTGAACAACAACGCTTTGATGTGCTTGCTTCTTTTATCACATTGCCTACATATTCGTGCAGCTTGTCTACCAGCTTGTTCGCTGCTCCTATAAGGCAATCTAGCGTTTATCACCCTTCTCTCTCAAGTAGACACAGAAGATAGCAATGTTTTGTTTAATGTTTTCATACGAAAACGTTTCCGTATGAAAACAAACCTATGCTCGTCGGGAGCGAAACAGAGAAAGGTGATCAAACGTCAGATAGTCTTATTCTTATTAGTTTTGATACCCTCGACCATGCGATGTATACTGCTGGCACAGAACAGATGTGTATCTTCGAACAAATGTGAAGTTTCGTGGTGGAAGTCATGAAACTATCACTCGGAAAACTAGATTGGAAAGAATTTGTATGGGAAAATAAAAAATTATCAAAGCGTGCTACGCCGCCTCCCTATGCTCGCTGCAGGCTAAAGCTTGACTTCCACCACCAGGTTCGCTAGTGTTGAGCTACCAAACGGGCAGTGCTTTTCGAAACGAAGATTCACCCCCGTGCTGCTGGATTTGCCACTCCTGCTCCTTTTTGTTGCTGTACAGGTCGGACTCGATTATCCGGGTGACTCCGAAAAAAAATCACCCCGGATAATCGAATTTCCGGATAATCGAGCCAAACATTTTTTATTTTATTTTTAAGATTTATCAATCAAAAACAGTTCGATAAACATAGAAGCAAGCTTGTATGATGTTATAGTCCTTAAACTCAACGGCTGGCATGATTATAATCATATTTGTTAAGAGTGGATTTTTTGCCGAAAAATCTGCATAATAAAAATAATTCTCAAATAGGCTGAATCTGATTTATGGGTGTTGCATTTGACATTTGCTACATCTTTTGACATATTGCCATCTAAAATTGAGCAAACACAACGAAAAAATATTTGATCCCCGGATAATCGAGCCATTTTTTCCGGATAATCGAGCCCCGGATAATCGGGCCCCCGGTTAATTGAACCCCCGGATAATCGAGTCCGACCTGTATGATTGTCTATAATTCCGAGTCCCCTCTGCATCGCTATCATTATTCGTTATACATAGTCGCCTTCGTGATTCCTTGGTTGATATATGCACAAGGAAGCCAAGAAGGTAAAGGTTGAACACGTTACTTCATGGGGTCCGGTCTAAAGCTTTGTCTATAGGGCACCGCACTGTTTTGATTTTGTATGGGATTTTGACGTTTCGTGGCCTTGTTGTTTACAAAATGTCTGTAAGAGTGAAAGAGAAGGAGATAATTTCATGCACTGCCCTATAGCCAGATCATGTTAATAGTAGTTTACGCAACAAGGTGCAGAATAAAGATTTTTACAGCACGAGTTGTACACTTATCCAACGAGGCTTGCCAGTTGGATAACTACGACGAGTGCTGTAAAAATTATTGGGATCTGCCGTAGATCGGATAGTTGAATAAGAACAACTGTTCGGTTCAAAGGTTGGGAACTAACTAACAGAAATATTTTATTGTATGTCAAAGTACAAAATATCATGGCCTTCTTGTTCATCAAGCGCCTACTCTCCAACACTCCTCCTCGATTGGTGAACACCTACTGCTTCTCGGAATCTTGCCAGCTTTTGTGGTGCCAGCGGCTTGGTGAGCATATCCGCTACCATTTGATCGGTGGGACAGTAGCGAACATCGATTAGGTTTTCTTCGTGTAGCTTGCGGACAAAATGGTATTTTGTATCCACATGCTTTGAGCGGTTGTTGATCTTCGTTGACTTCAGTTGCTTGATGCACGATTGGTTATCCTCGTGTACCAAAACAGGGGTCGGAACATCAACGGAGAAATCTTGAAGCATCCGGACGATCCACGTGAGTTCCTGGCAGCACTCGGCAAGTGCCACAAATTCTGCTTCGGTACTGCTAAGCGCAACGCAGGTTTGCTTGCGCGATCCCCAGAATATCGGACCTCCACCGAACAGGAACACGTATCCGGAATTTGATTTGCGACTGGCTGCATCGCTGGCCCAGTCTGCGTCCACGTAAACTTCTAAACCGAGTTCCTCGGCCTTCAGCGTAAGTTTGTGGTCCATGGTTGACTTTAGGTAGCGCAGGACACGCTTAGCTTCCGTCCAGTCGGCTTGGGATGGTGAACTTACCGAACGTCCAAGTATTGATACGGATGCAGCGATGTCCGGTCGAGTGTTGACGGCCACGTATAACAGACCTCCTATTAAACTGGCGTATTGGTGGTTGTTGGGTAGCATTTCTTTCTCCTCCTTCTGTTTTAGGTGGCCGGGATCCAGGGGGTACTTCGAAGGCTTCGCTTCATCCATCGCGAATCTCAGCAACAGCTTCTGGATGTAAGTTTTCTGGTTAAGTGTGAGAGACTT
The DNA here is from genome assembly GCF_035046485.1 of Aedes albopictus. Classification (NCBI taxonomy): domain Eukaryota; kingdom Metazoa; phylum Arthropoda; class Insecta; order Diptera; family Culicidae; genus Aedes; species Aedes albopictus. Next base: position 19,894,315 of record NC_085138.1, read on the forward strand.
ACCATCACGCTCCACTTGGATACCGAGAAAATGCTTGATGTTGCCCAAAGATGTTACGGTGAAATGCCTGTTCAGGTCCCGCATGAGGCCCGCGTACTCCTCCTCATCGTGGCACGCAATTACGATATCGTCCACGTAAATCACGAGATACGTGTTGCCTTCTCTGTCGCTCCGAACATACAGACACGGGTCGTGGGCGGACTGCCGGAAACCCATCTGCTTCAGTACACCGTCGATCTTCTTGTTCCAAATACATCCGGCTTGCCTGAGTCCGTACAGGCCTTTCTTGATCAAGCACACAGCATCGCCATCTTGTGCTTCGTAGCCGGTTGGCTGCTTCATGTAAACCGTCTCCTCCATTTCTCCATGTAGGTAGGCAGTTTTGACATCGGCGTGTTTGACTAGCATGTTGCGCTGACCAGCAACTGTAAGCAGCGTTCTGAAGGTGATTTGTCGAACCACTGGCGCGAACACTTCATCGAAATCCGTCCCGTACATCTGCGAGAAACCTTGTGCTACTAGTCGGGCTTTGTAGCGTACGATGTTGCCGTCTTCGTCCAGTTTGCGCTTGAAAATCCATTTGGATCCCACGACTTTGCGATTGGCGGGCAAAGTTGTCAATGTCCAGGTACGGTTCTCGGCGTGCGACTTCATTTCTTCGTCCATTGCTGCTATCCATTGTTTCGCTTCAGGGCTCTCGATGGCTTCTTTGTAGGTTCTCGGCTCCGGAATCGCTTTTCGTACCATCCCCGTCGTTTCACGGTATCGCTGGGGTGGTATGCCTTTCGTGCTCCGACTTGATCTCCGGGGCGTAACTGCTTCATCGTCATTCACCTCTTCTTCTTCTACTTCACAGGTTGAATCATACATGCTTGAATCGGAATCCGCTGGCGTAGCCTCATCCTCAAATGTGCCTTCATCATCGCTTTCATCTTCAAGTTCTTCGGCTTCAACGAGTGTCTCCTGCGGTATCACCGACTCGTACTCCACGGATGTCGGAGATGGTTGACCTCGCTTTGTAGCTGCTGCTTCTTCTTCTTCGACGAAAAGTGCATCTCGGCTGATCACGATGTCGTTTGTAGCTTGATCGATGAAACGGAAGGCTTTGTGGTGATCCGAGTAACCGACAAACGATAGCTTGATTGCTTTCGGTTCCAGCTTCGTCCGCTTGACTTTGGGCACATGGACAAACGCTGCACATCCGAACCTCCGGAGATTTCCGTAGTCTGGTTTCTTGCCGAACCAGAGTTCATGAGGAGTCTTCTCTACCGATCGAGACGGCAGCATGTTCTGCAAATGTACAGCCGTGTTGACTGCCTCTGCCCAGAAACGGTAGTCCATTTTTGCATCGAGTAGCATGCAGCGTGCCATTTCCACAATCGTCCGGTTTTTGCGCTCCGCAACTCCATTCTGCTGCGGTGTGTAGCTTGCAGTGTATTGTGGGACGATTCCATTCTCCCTGTAGAACTGGCCCAAGCGCTTCGCCTTATACTCGCCCCCTTGGTCAGAGCGAATGATCACGGGATTCCTTCCAAAACGATTCCGCACCATGTTGACGTAATCCTCGATTTTCTCAACGGCTTCTGACTTCCGCTTGAGGAAATATACCACGGTGTATCGACTGTAGTCATCGATCATCGTGAGAAAGTATCTTGAACCACCTGGCGACGTCGTGTTCATTGGACCGCAAATGTCTGTATGAACGAGATCCAGGACCGCCGATGACTGTCGAGCTGCCTTCTTGGGAAACGGTTGCCGTGGTAACTTACCAGCCGCACAGCACTCGCAGGGACGTTGGATGTTGCATTTACGTATGGCCACGCCGGTAGCCATGTCTTCTCTCACCACTCGCTGGATCGCTTCAGGATCTCGATGCCCGAGCCTTCGGTGCCACACGTGGACACAATCCTTCGGATGACTCGCTGCCGCCGCTTGCATTCCTTGCTCCTTGGCGATCTTCAGGTAGAACAAACCACCGACCTTCTGTGCAACTGCAGCGACTTCACCTCTGCTCCTGATCACGCACCCATGGGACTTCGAGAAATGTACGTCCGCGCCCTTCGTTACCAATCTGCTTACCGAAATCAAGTTGGATTCCAGTTCCGGAACGTAGTACACATCCGACAGGGTTACTTCACGTTCTTCGCCTTGGTCATCACAGCAAATCAGTTTTCCGGAACCGATCCCTTTCACGTGCGTCTCGTTTCCGTCGGCCAGGGTGATGGATGTCCCTGGACTACTTCTCAGCTCATCGAAAAACGTTCGGTCTGCGCACATGTGGGATGTCGCGCCAGAATCCACCACCCACGCTTTGGTTGGTTTTTCACCGCAGTTGGCCATGAACGCGAACGATGACACTTTTCCGATTTTCGCACTTTTACCTTTTGCTGCAGGCTTCGGTTTTCTCCCGCCGCTCGGTTGACTGACGGCTTCCTTCTCGGACTTCGCTAGGGGACATTCTCGCTTCACGTGGCCGGGTTTGCTGCACCGGTGACAGATAACGCTTCGTTTTTCACCGCCCGCTCGCAGAATGGCTTCTCCGGTATGGGACTTCTCCGCTCGCTTCTGAGCCTCGTCGAGCAGCTTCCGCTTCACAAGCTCCATCATCAATTCTTCGTCGGACCGGCTCTCCAGTGCCGTCGTTAGCGTGTCGAAGGTGTCCGGCATGCTCTTCAACACCATCGCAACTTTGAGGCTTGATTCCAGCTCCTGTCCAGCGTTGGCTAGGCTTGCGAAGAGTTCGTCCATCCGGAAGAGGTGGCCTTCCATGTCTCCATCGTCCAGATACTCCGCCTTGCAGAGCTTTTTCAGCACGGAAACCCTGGTGCACATCGTGGTTTTCTGATGATGGCCTTCCAGAGCTTTCCATGTCTCACCTGACGTCTTGCAGTTTCTGATGAGAGGGTGCTGGCTGTCGTCGACAAGTAGAGCAATCGTGGCACGAGCTTTTGCATCTCCATCCTTCCAGGCTTCCGTCAGGGGGTTTGGGGCGGCCTCCGTGACATGCTTCCATAGATTTTCGCGGATGAGCAGCATCTCGACCTTGAATCTCCAACTTTCGTAGCCTCCGCTCCGTAGCTTCTCAATAAAAAACTTGCTTCCGTCCATTTCTTCTTTTGAAAAAATCTTCCAGAATCTTCTAGTTAAAAACGGCCCATAACCTAATGGGATCTGCCGTAGATCGGATAGTTGAATAAGAACAACTGTTCGGTTCAAAGGTTGGGAACTAACTAACAGAAATATTTTATTGTATGTCAAAGTACAAAATATCATGGCCTTCTTGTTCATCAAGCGCCTACTCTCCAACAAAAATCGAGTTCTGCACCGAGATGCGTACAACGTTTTTTGCAATTTCATAAATTACCACTTGAGGATAGTTTTTAACAGAACTTTTTCATCAAACTGCACACTGATGTTCATAGCCATGTTTAAGAAAGTCTGATCATAGCAGGTTATGCTGTGCAGTTGTGACAAATTTTGAAACCTGCGTTCAGAAAGCATCAAGAAGTTGATCAAAACTGAAAACAGTGCTGTAATGGTTCATTACGCAACGCAAATCAGTGCTGTAATGAACCATTACCGCACTACTAATGTGGTGTGGGAAAGTAGGCCTTTTCCTGGCAGATTTGCGTGAGGTAAAACAGCCTATTACGATGAGAAATTGCAAAAAAGTAATAAACGCCAGTCCTGTTCAATGAAGTAGTTTGAACATGAATCACTGCACGAATTTATACTGGCCTGCTTACTCTCACACGAAATTTGACGTTTGAGAGGTGTCGACACCGCTCAAACGTCAAATTTTCTGTGAGAGTAAGCAGGCCAGCATTAATTCGTGCAGTGCATTCTCTCTCTCTCTTCTTGGCGTAACGTCCTCACTGGGACAAAGCCTGCTTCTCAGCTTAGTGTTCTATGAGCACTTCCACAGTTATTAACTGAGAGCTTCCTCTGCCAATGACCATTTTGCCATGTGTATATCGTGTGGCAGGCACGAAGATACTCTATGCCCAAGGAAGTCAAGGAAATTTCCTTTACGAAAAGATCCTGGACCGACCGGGAATCGAACCCGTCACCCTCAGCATGGTCATGCTGAATACCCGTGCGTTTACCGCCTCGGCTATATGGGCCCTGCTGCATCCTACTCTTACCCATTTGTTGACGAATAGGTAAGAGCAGAATGCAGCAACTTCAACAATGTTCAACCTACTTAATTGAACAGGACTATTAATAGACAAATTTCCAAAAATTAACAAACAGATACATTTTTATGCAATACTTTGACATTACCTAATCCAATTATTTTTTTCGATTCCTAATTCCATTCACACCCTGCAAAACAAATGGGGTGAACGGAATAAGGATCCGAAAGAAAGCGATTGGAATAGATGATGTCACGGTACATAATCATCATATTTATTTACCTATATGTATAAGGACGTTTTTAGCAACTAAAAAAAGAAAATGTCCTTTTCGAACACATCGAAATTAAAGTTTTATTTTATATGGAACAGTTCTACCAATATCTACTTTTACTTATATTTAATTCAATCATACATTATTCTATATTAAAAACATGAGATCAAAATGAATGATTTCATCAGAGTAGTTATCTGAACGTTTATATTCGCTATTGCGAGGTTCGGAGTAGGTAATACTGAATCTCAGGAAATACTTCAATTTCTCTTGTAGCTAATCATGTTCAGCATGTCACGAAGCGTTTATCTTATCTTCATAGGCTTGCTCGTATTTGTTGTTCAGATTTCGTAAAGCCACCGCGTACTCTTTGTACAAGGAAAAGTCCTCAGCCCACAGCGTTTCCAACAGTGAACTCGTCGATTCGCCCAGGATGGTGGCTCTGCTTTTCATCTTCTTCGGTTCCGACTGTCCGGACAGGATGTCAATGCATTTGGAAAGAAGTTTTGCCCCGTCTGATGATGAACTTTTACGTTTCAGATGTGTGCGATCTCTTGAAGGTTGTCCTGTTGAATTATGGATTTCCAGAGCAGGGGCTGTATCATCGAAACTGATGCTTGGGACATAAGAACTTGCCGAGCTGTGATTTTCCCAGGTTTGGTCTTCTTGGCCATCCTGACTGTGTTCGTTTTTAACCTGCCATATATCATTCTAAAAAAAAATGATTGCAAATTTTTTGAGAATTGCCTAGATAGATCCTAGTAGGTACTCACCAGTGGGTCAATATCCTCAGCTTCAGATTTTCCACGAGTCAGAAACTGCAAAGCCGAATAGTACATCCACTTCGAGTTGTAAACATCGTTTCCATTTTTACCTCCTTTGCGCACTTTTGTACATTCCCCTAAAATAAAGAGTTGTGATTTCTTGACTTTTAAGCTGACTATTCAAATGTAGCTAGCGTAGATAAGAAATAACTAGAGATTTCTTTCAGCCGAGTATCATTCAAATTGGTTGGAAGATAATCGGGAAATTACGATACGCCGGTGGCAGAACTCAGTGACATTTGTGCAGTCTCAGTAACATTCTTGGTTTTATCACGGTTTAGTTTCTGTTGACGACCGTCATAAAACCCAAAATCTTACAGAACATTCAACTGTATCAAAAAACACCGATTCAACAGTTTACCTGACAATTGAGCCTTCAATCCGTTCATGGCTTTTTTCACGGTTTCCACATCGACGCCGAGCTTGGTGGCAATGGTTTCGCGGGCTTGTTTTTGAGCATCCTTCCTGAGGCGATCGGGATTGTCCCGATCCCATAGCACCGGATGCTGTTCCCACAGTTTGATCAACTGAAACTTCTTGTTGCAATCCATATCACAACGCCGAACGAAACGAACGAAACACCTCCGAATGGAAGAATAACCAGAAAAACAACACAAGCCGGGTGGAATGTTTTTGAGCGTGTGTTTGGCAACACAACACACTGAATTTTTATTCGCGGATTTGGGTAAGAGTCAATTTTATTACTGAATTTATGATTGATATTTATTCGCTCAATCGTAGCGAATATGAATAAATATTAGAGTGGGTCATCGTTTATATGGAAAAATGAAAAATTCAATGGTATCCCATCAGATCAAAGCTTTTTTAATCCCATTTCAGAACCCAAATAAGTGTGCAAAATTTGGGCACGATCGGTTATGTCTACGTTTTGCGCATCGCGTTTGAAGTTTGTATGGGGTTTTACATGGGAAAACACCCTTTTTTACATTTCTCTCGTAACAAGCTCGATTTTTTTCTAAAACCGAATAACCGATGAAGTGAAAACAAAGCCTAGGGTGTCCTAAAAAACTTTGTCGAAGACCGCGAAGTGATCTGATGCTTATCAAAAAAGTTATAGCGTTGGCACCTTGGCACTGCTTGGCAAAACAGCATGATTTTGTTGCTATTGTTACATGTTAAAATATAAACACATGCATGCGGTTCGTTGGTTATAACTATTTTCACAAGCATCACGGTCTTCAACTAAGTTTTTCAGAACATATTGGGCTATCATTTTACAGTTTCGGTTAAAAAGTTTCAGACAAACTTTTTCAACTTATGGCTAGATCTAATCTAATCTAATCTAACACATACGCAGCCAGTACAAGAAAGCATCCTGGAAAATAATCGGGTTAGATTACACCCGATCATTTTTCTTGTCAGTATTGATGCTTGCAGCATATCGATGATATGACACAAGCGTCAAAGCGGCCAGGCCTACTGCGTAGCGTTTACCGCAAAGATGATTCTTTGAAATAATTCGATTTCCATAAGCTCTTAAATATTTCAAATCGGATCACTTCTAGAATCTACAGGGGAGGAAGGATGCGTGGACATACCGTACCAAACGCTCCGAGATTTGATAGATTATTTAGTTGTATATATGAATGTAATAATGGCACATTAAAAAGAAGCATGAAACGTTCTCACCAAATTTAAACTGATCGTCCGTGGACCCTTTCATTGATAAATGATATTTCTGACGTCCGTCTGGTGGCTTGATATTGGCAACAGGATTCCTTTTGAAGGCGACGTTTGGGTGACGTAGTACCAAACGGCTCATCCACGCTCGGCTTCTTTTCTTCCACTGATAGCTTTTCAACACGAAAACAAAACCAAACTAACAAAATTGAGCCCGGCACCAGAAGCAATTCTTAATACAAATCGTGCAGCATTTATTCCAATGTAATATATTGATATACGGATATTTCACATAACTCAATTATTTTCTCCTAACCGAGTGCGGCGGGTGGAACACCAACCCAACCATCGACGTCAAAAGAGTTCGCATCGTTAGGAAAATACGGCACGGGACTTCACAGGGATCTACTTTTCACTCGCGGAATAACTGCCCGGGTGGCGTAGTGCCACACAGATCGCTAAAAGAATCGCGGAAAAACTTTTCACGAAAACACAAAAAATTGCAAAAAATGCTTGACAAGCAAACGAAAACACAACCGTTCGCGGCAACGCTCACTACGATGTCAAACTTTTTCAACTTATGGCTAGAATGCAAAAAAAGTACGTTTTCCCATACAAAATCCCGTACAAATTTCAATTGCAATGCGCAAAGTGTAGACGCAACCGATCGTGCTCAAATTTTCTAGTCTAGTCCAGAGACGAGACTCGCGAAGACGGTCTTCTTTATCTCCACTTTGTTATTTTTTTCTTCTTCCTATCTGTGTTGACATTATGTTTTGGGCTTGTGGTACGTGATCGCATCACCTCACATGCAGTGTGACTGAATCCCATTCACGCACAAAATCATGTTGAGGTGAAATTTTGCATTGCCAACAATCGCCAAGCAAAGTGATCATTAGAATATTTTGTTTTCAAATTATTTTTGACAGTACAGGAGAAGAAAATACTGCTCGGAGTCAATTTTGGCTTCAGAATTTATCTCGGATAGCAATACTTTACTCGTTTTAGGTAACGTAATCAAACGGGCTACAACTGACAGCTCAGTTGGGCTGCACTTGACGTTGATTTTTATCCTCTTCGCGAGTCTCGTCTCAGGTCTAGTCTAGTCTACACATACACAGCCATTCATTGAAAGAATCCTGGAAAATGATAGAATCGACTACTTCTACCATTTTTCTTGTCATTATCAATACTTGCAAGGCATCGGAGATGTATTACAAGTATTGAAGCGGCCAGGCCTACTGTGCAGCGTTATTGAATACAATTGAACAGAACTATGGAACGGCGTCATCTCGTCAGCCGCTCCGTATCGTATGTGTAATAAATGTGAAGCAAAAACGTTGGGAGTGACGTTGTTAAGAAAGTTAATGTCACTCCGTTGGGGCTCCTCTTCTTCCTGGGATGGGACAAAGGTATTTATGGTATTAATACCTTATGTCCTGGTTCGAAAGCCTAGGTTTAAGCGCCATTGCTCGCTCTCTGAAACGAGAAGAAAATATAACGATCCTTTCTCCGACTGGATTAAATACCCTGTATTATTAACCGACAAACTACTTAGAACCATAACTGCGAGTCTATTATGGAATCGGTAAAAGTTTGCACAATTTTATCTAAAATTTAGACATTTTTTTTTGTTATAAATATTAGGTAGGAATTCTCATAAGTGGACAGGTGGGGTAAATAGGACAGGGTACAGTTTCATGGCTTTTGTTGTTTTTCAAAATGTTTTAACGATTGAAGCTTATGCCTAAGCATGAATTATTATACTTTTGCTAATCTTGAACATTAAAATGAAATAAACCTCTTCAAAATGACAAAAACTTAAAAAATCACGTGAAGAATCGGAAATGATGTAAAATCCGCCTATTATTGCTAAGGTTTTCTCGTTCGTAAGTTATTTTCAAATTATTACAAGTTTTACACCCTAAGCATATAAAGTCCACGTGGATAAATATATTTGACCGAAAAAAATATTTTTTGTAAAAAAAGTTTTGGAAATAATTTCAGCATAATCAGACCTTGGGGGTAAAATGGACAACCGGTTCAAATTTCACTAAAATTTCATATATTTTTTTTGCAAACTCCAGAATCATCAGCCGTCATACATATCGTGAGATAGTTGAAGTAAAAAGTTATAAAAAAATATTTTCTATCAACAAAATATAATTTTCATCCAAAACAGTGCTTGTTTTTTTACACTATTTTTACAATAATTTTTTAAGTGTGTTTCAAAGTTTTCATTAAAAGTTTGAAAACAACAAAATAAAGGTATCGTATGAAATTTGATAGTTTGTATTTAAAAACAAACTGTTATATAACTTTTAACAACTTGTTCCTTTTGCCCCATCGATTGTGCATTTCACCCCAACCGATTTTTTTCACGCTATTTTGATGAGTTTCACACGATGGACCCCTCCATTGACGAACAGCACTCACCTGACCCGAGAACTCCCACACCAGATCGGAACCGCCTCCATTCAGTATTGGAAGATTCTGATTGAAAACGGCCCCGCTCCGGTGTCAGAGCCCCCTGGTCGGGTTAATGCTGATGAATGCTGTTCGTCGATGCACAAGTCAGGAAAAGTCCATACCGTCTGCACGCAAAGGAAAAAAAAAGGGACGCCAGAACGCACTCCAATCCAAAGTTCCCCCGAACTGCTTTTTCCAATTCCATCAACCCACGCACCAATCGCAAATAAGAAAGAAAAACAGCACATCTTTAACACAAAATATTTAAGCCTTTAACCCGCAAACACCCGGGACGATCTTCTTTTGGCAGAAATGCAATATCTTCTTTGTTTTAAAACATTTTACCCCGATTTTTTTTATAGTCAAGGGGAATAGTTGTGCTAAGAAATGCATGGTACCTGCCCCCTTTGCACCCTTCCCCCTTTTGCGGGGAGGCGAAAATACGTGGCTTTTTTTGTATTTTTTATAAATTCTACATGTTTTTGCTCAAATTTCATCGTTTTGCCAATCATCAATAGTTTTCACTGGTCCTAGACATGCAAAGTATTACTACCCATCATAGTCTGTTCAAGTTTTGATCTCAGAGTTATTCTAAGGCCTCCAAAGTACTCTGAAGTTTGTGACACAAATCTGCCATTCTCAACCAAATTTTATACACTATGAATGATTACAGAACATTGTCTACGGTACTCAAAAAGCCTCAAAGCACCCCTAGAAAATTCATGGTACATGAATTTGGTGATCAAGGTCATCCAAACTACTCTGGAATTCATTTTCTTAAGATCTAAAACATCTACCATCGTTTGTGTTCTTGAACAGAGAATTTAGTCACGTTGATGTCCATTACACCTCACAATGCTATGAGCAACTTGATATTGTGGTAGTTGGACATTCCGTGAAATACAAATGGCCTCCAATACACTTTGAAGTTTGGCTTACGATATCTACATACTGTCTCTTGCTTTAATTGTGAAAATGTTTCGTTGAATGTAGTCTATAGTGCTGATGGAACCTCAGTGCACATCTATAATGCTTTTGGTACATTCATGGGATATTCCAGGTTTTCCTAAATATTCTGTAATTAGGAACTTCAAGGTCTACAGGCTCTACGCTTGTTTTTCTTCATTCTATCGGCATTATTTTTTCACGATTGTGTCTGTTGCACCTCATTATATTACGAGTATCTGTATTTGTTGCTATTTGGGTGTCCACTGGTATACAAATGGACCCAATGTATTTTGAAGTATTAGTCGCAATATCTATAAATCTTGGGATATTTCTATTGTAGCGAATGCTTGCGAAATATAATCTACGCTACTCTTAGAACCACAGAGTGCAATTCTGATAACTTAGCAACATTTACTTGGTGATCTAGGTCATCCAAACTATTCTGGAATAAAGACCTTCTTCCACGATTACCTTTGTTGTATCTCATAATTTGTTGAGTATTTGTGTTACTTGTGCATCCACTGACATACAAATGTTCTTTATGGTATTTGGAAGTGTCGGAAATTACCCAAGAATTCCTCTAGGCGTTTTTCGGAAAATCCCTTCGAAGTCCCTCAGGAATTCATCGTGATATTCTCCGAGAATATCTCTACGAGTTGTTACGTTTGAAATGTGAATTAGAAAAAAAAGTCCTAGATTTCGAGCATGGAGAATGAAATGATTCGTGCACCACGTGTTGAGAGCCCCTGCAACAGACCCGTCGATTCTATCCATCATCAACCAAAACCACATATACCTCAAATCAGTACAGGCGGCAGTTCGGCCACACATACTCCGTCATCTACACGACAACGACACGAGAACTTTTCTACGGGTCGGCAGTAGTAGCCGGCTCGGAAAGCAAGCTAGATGTGGTCGAGGATGTAGTCAAATCACTTACAACATGAAGAGTTTAGTGCAGATTAGGGTGTCCAAAATTCGACCGTTACCCTAGACCATATTCCCGGCAGATAGATGGGTTCGGGAACAAGACTCGTGGCATTTCCGGCGACACCGAGGCGGCGGAAAGAAGAACGTCGGCAGGACTGGGAACGCTGTTGCTTCATGGAGGCGGAAGACGGTGCACGAAAAGTTTAGTGAAGATACGATTAGGGAAGTTAGCATAGAGAGATGAAGAATGTAAGAAAAAATAATAAGATGAATAAATGTGAGGAAATGTGATTTTCCGTGTTCTAAATGCGTGAAAGGAATGCGCAAACCCTTAAGATGTTACAGAGTTCCTAGGTAATGTCTCAAGACTTCCCATGAAATTCTTCAGAAGTTTCCCAGCAGTTTCTCGAAAATTTATTCAGGAGCTATGCTGGAATTCCTTCAGGAGTTCCTCAGGAATTACTTCAAAAACATTTCGAAAAATCCTGCAGGAGTTCCACCGAAATTCCGCCAGAAATTCCCCGAGGATTCCACGGGAGTCTCCCAAGGATTTTTTCATGCGTTCCCTAAAAACTCATCAAGGAAGTTTTCCCGAGAGTTCCTCCAGGGAATTTTCCAGGGATTCCTCCAGCGGTTTCTCTAGAAGTTCTTCTAGCGATTCCCCCAGGGATTCCTGCATGGATTCCTGCATAAATTCCTCCATGGATTTATCCAGGAATTCATTCAGGTATTCCTCCAGGAATTCCTCCATAGCTCCCTCAGAAGTTCTTCCATGATTTCCTCCAGCAACTAACCCAGGGATATCTTCAGGATTCAAGGGATTCTTCCAGAAATTTTTCCAGGGGTTCCTCTAAAGTTTCCTCCAGCAATTCCCCAAGAAATTTCTCCGGAAATTCCTTCAGAAGGAATTTCTCCAAGAATTCATCCAGAAATTCCTCCAAGAATCCCTCCAGGAATTCCAAAAACTCCTACTGTACCTTCCCTAAGAATTTTACCAGAGAACCCTCTAATATATCTGCCAATAATCCCTTGAGGAATTTCGCCAGAAATTCCTCCAGGGATTTTTCAAGAAATTCCTTCAAAAATTCATTTAAAAAATCCTCCAGAAATTCCTTTATGAATACCTCCTAGATTCTTCAGAAAACCTCCCAGAAAATACTCCCGGGACAACTCCAGGAATTACACCGAGAATTCCTTCAAGGAATTCTTTCAGAATTTTTTTCAAGAAGTCCAACATGAACTTTAATAAGAATTTCTCCAAGACCTGCTTCAAAATTAATGTCAAAATTCCTCCAGGAATCCGTCCTGCAATTTGGCCAAGGATTCCTTTATAAATTTCTCTAGGAAAACCTCCAGGGTTTTTCAATAAATACCTTCAGAAATTCCTCCAGAAATGCCTACTGGAATATCCCCGAGAATTCCTCCAAGAACTCCTTCAGGAAATCCTCCAAGAATCTCTCTAGGAATTTCTCCAGGGATTCCTTGAAGATTTTTTTCAGGAATTCCTCCAAGAATTCCTACAAGAATACTTCCAAGAATTTCTTCAAGAATTTCTTGAAGCAATTTCTGGAGAATACCCTGGAGGAATTCCTGGAGCACTTTCTGCAAGATTTCATGTAGTAATTTGTGAAGGAAGTTTTAAAGAGTTTCCCAGGGAAATTAGTAGAGGAATTTCTCAAGGATTTCCTTGAACTGCGAGGAAATTTAGAATTTATTTTGTTCAATTTTTAATTTCTGGAGGAATTTCTGGAGAATTTCATGAATTATTTCCTGTAAGTATTTATGGAGTAATTCATGCGAGTAATTCCAAATTCATGTGAAGTATTTCCCGCAAGAACTGGAATTGAAGGAATTTCTGGAGAAATTCCTGTAGTAATTCCTGGAAGAATATTTCTTGAAGGAATTCCTGGGGTGTTTCCCGGAACAATTCCTAGACGATTTCCTGTAGTAATTCCAGAAGGAATTCGTAGAGTCATTCCTGGAGTCATTCCTGAAGTAATTCCTGAAAGAACTCCTGTAGTATTTGCTTGAAGAATTTTTGGAATATATCCTGGAGTATATCCAGGAATAATTCCTGGAGGAATGACTGATGGAATTCCTGAAATAATTTAAGGAGGAACCCCTGTGAGGAATTCCGGAAAGAACCCTTGTTGGAATTGCTGGAGGTATACTGGGAAAATTTTGTGGAAGAATTCCTGGAGGTATTTCTGAAGGAACTCCTGGAAGAATTTCTGAAAAACAACGTGGAGGAATTTCTGAAGGAATCCCTTGATGAATTCATGTATAAATTAGCAGTTATATATGAAGAAATTGCTGGAGGTATTCCTGAAGGAATTTCTGGAGAAATTACCCGGGAAGATTACCCGGAGAAATTCTCAGGAGAAATTTTTGGAGTATTGCCTAGAAGAATTCCTGGAGGAAACTCTGGAGGAATCCCTGGAAGAATTTCTGGAAGAATCCCTTGAATCCTGAAAAAATCCCTGGATTAGTTGTTGGAGGAAATCATAGATAAATTCCTGAAGGAGCTCTCAAGAAATTCCTGACTGAACTCCTTGATGAGTCCATGGAGGAATTCTCGAAGGAATCCCTGGAATAATTTCTAGAGAAATCGCTGGAGGAATCCCTGAATAAATTCCTAAGAAAATCCCTGGAGGAATCCCTGGAAAACTTCTTGGAGGAATCCACGGAGAATTTCTGGAGGAATTCCCGAGGAACTCCTGCAGGATTTTTCGAAATGTTCTTGAAGTAATTCCTGATGAACTCCTGAAGGAATTCCAGCATAGCTCCTGAATAAATTTCCAAGTAACTGCTGGAAAACTCCTGAAGAATTTCACGGGAAATCCTGAGGCATTACCTAGGAACTCGTAGATGTTCTCGGAGAACATCACGATGAATTTCTGAGGAACTCCTGGAGGAATTTCCGAGGATCGCCTAGAGAAATGCTTGGGCAATTTCCGACACTTTCAAATACCATAAAAAGATCATTTGCATGTCAGTGGATGCACAAGCAACACAAAGAAATACTCAAAACATTATGAGATACAACAGAGGTAATCGTGGAAGAATAAAGTAAAGAGATACAAGAGTAGAGCTTATAGAGCTTGAAGGTCTTAATTCCAGAATAGTTTGGATGACCTAGATCACGAAGTAAATGTTGCTAAGTTATCAGAATTGCACTCTGAGGTTCTAAGAGTAGCGTAGATTATATTTCGCAAGCATTCGCTACAATAGAAATATCCTAAGATTTACAGATATTGCGACTAATACTTCAAAATACATACCAGTGGACACCCAAATAGCAACAAATACAGATACTCGTAATATAATGAGGTGCAACAGACACAATCGCGAAAGAATAATGCCGATAGAGTGAAGAAAAACAAGCGTAGAGCCTGTAGACCTT
>NC_085138.1:19909439-20009439 GCF_035046485.1 Aedes albopictus
GCCGTTTCCTTCTCCAACCGCCCAATCTCCGCCTTCAACCGCTCAATCTTCCCACCCAGCTCCCGCGCCATCGCCACCTCGTAATCCCTCAGCCAGCTCAGTACCCCACAGGTCAGCGTCAGACTTTTCCCCGTTCCGGTGGGACTTTCGAATATGCCAACCTGCCTGCCGTCGACCGTCGAGTACAGCGAACGCATCAGATCCAGCTGGATCGGGTACGGCGTCGCGAACGGAAACTGAAAGCCCTCGCCCGTATCCGGGGGAACGAGGCACACTTCCGGCTGGTACATGTCTATCAGCTAAATACGAAACGGAAGGAATCTACGGATAACCGGATCCGTGCTTGAAACGAAACGGACGGTACCGCAAAAAACAGTGATCAACCGCGGGTCTTGTTTTGAACTGAAACTGTGAAGCGCGCCGAAAGTTAAGACGGGGGAGCAGACATCCTCAACTTTTTTAAGATGTAGTACTAGCTTAGAGGTACGGGATCTGATACATTTGCCGGAATGCTATTTCGCGGAATGACACATTTCGTGGAATTAGCCTGCACTGGAAGACGGCTTGCGGTTGAAATTACTTCTGAGGGTCAATTTGAATACGCAACGGAACTAAATTAGTGCAGACTAATTTTCGTTTCATTTCAACAGATTATCAAGAACCTTGAGAGTTCACCAGGCTCGCACGATACTACTCGGCTATCGAACTGGTTGATTTGGGAGGAAACAAAACGTACACAAGAAGCGTTTGTGGATCGATGATCTCGTTTTACCATGGTAAATTCAAAAACATTTTTATGCTGGTCATTACCGCAAGCCGTCTTTCAGTGTATGCACCAGTTTGTGCTATCTTCCATTAGAATAACTAGCCACAGAAGTCCAATTAAAAACAATCAATTATTACAATGAAAGTTATTAAATAATTTAATTAAATAGAAAAAGTGACTACAGCGCCATTGGAGTTCTAGTGTATTTCTATTTATCTTCCTCACCCCTGATAAAAAAGATCATAGAGATAAAACAGAATGTATTGTTACAACACGCTGAAATGAATGGTAGTTACCATGATTTCAATAGGACAGATTGATGTAGTACTAGATTTGTAGTAATGAGCTGAATTTTGTTATGGTAAGAAGGTCAATTCTCCGTTTCTGCAATGAAATGGTGCAAAAGGCGTGGGTGATTCATTGCCTAATAGGACAGATCTTTGAAGTACTAGATTTGTAGTAATGAGCTGAATTTTAGTATGGTTAGAAGGTAAATTCTCCGTTTCTGCAATGAAATTGTTGAACGCTCGGGTAGCGTCGAACCTTCAGGTACGAGTTTGGAGTGTTGGATTGAGGTAGATTTGTTGGCGCAGGTATGGTGTTATTGAAGAAGATTGTCGAATTGTATATACCTGGAATGAATAAAGAGTGTGGCGGTTGCTGATTGAGGTATCAGTCGGCAGCCGTCTAGTTTGATGGAAGATGTTTAGCGTTCTATTTTCATTGTAATTTAGAAACAGGCATCGACGGAGCTAGCCTCGCTATGGCCTGCGTGGCCATGGTGGAATAGCCTCTAACAGTTTTCTCCATTTCTTGCAACATAAACAACATAGTTATCCAAAGTTTTGCTCAAACAGCATCAAAATAGGCAAGGAATCATAATACCCACGCTTTTTGCACCATTTCATTGCAGAAACGGAGAATTTACCTTCTAACCATACTAAAATTCAGCTCATTACTACAAATCTAGTACTTCAAAGATCTGTCCTATTAGGCAATGACGGAGCTAGCCTCGCTATGGCCTGCGTGGCCATGGTGGAATAGCCTCTAACAGTTTTCTCCATTTCTTGCAACATAAACAACATAGTTATCCAAAGTTTTGCTCAAACAGCATCAAAATAGGCAAGGAATCATAATACCCACGCTTTTTGCACCATTTCATTGCAGAAACGGAGAATTTACCTTCTAACCATACTAAAATTCAGCTCATTACTACAAATCTAGTACTTCAAAGATCTGTCCTATTAGGCAATGACGGAGCTAGCCTCGCTATGGCCTGCGTGGCCATGGTGGAATAGCCTCTAACAGTTTTCTCCATTTCTTGCAACATAAACAACATAGTTATCCAAAGTTTTGCTCAAACAGCATCAAAATAGGCAAGGAATCATAATACCCACGCTTTTTGCACCATTTCATTGCAGAAACGGAGAATTGACCTTCTCACCATACCAAAATTCAGCTCATTACTACAAATCTAGTACTACACCGAACGTGCCCCTTAATGCTGTTTGAGCAAAACTTTGGATATTGCACAGTTCACACCAAATTGGACTGCACAGTTTGAAAGTGTGATGGTTGAAAAGTGTGACGATAAGTGCAATCGGCCTGTCTGACAGCATTTTGACGTCGAGAAATGTCAAACATTAGCACGTGGTGAGTGATTCGCCTGACTCTTCTTCGGTTTTGTTTTGATTCTCATCCATCATCAACTCTCCGAATCGACCTTCTCTCTTTTTTTCTCACCGAGAGTCGTAGCCGGGCGGCCAGCTATGCAGGTTTGTGTGTTTCTTCTCATGGAAAAAGTTTGTGAAACGTGGAATTATTCTCGATATTGATGTCGGCAACCGTGCCCGAGCACAAAAATAGTGTGATAGGCGAAGTGCATCAAAAATCCATCTTGGAAAGCAACCAGCAATAACTATGTTGTTTATGTTGCAAGAAATGGATAAAACAACAACACTGTTGCCCAAAGTTTTGCTCAAACAGCATCAAATTAGGCAAGGAATCATAATACCAACGCTTTTTGCACCATTTTATTGCAGAAACGGAGAATTGACCTTCTCACCATACTAAAATTCAGCTCATTACTACAAATCTAGTACTTCACCGATTTGTCCTATTGTTTAAAACGATAGAGTAACAACAGACCCTATGGTTTTCCACCATAGCATGTATTGTAAATGTCACTTTTACAATAGAAAATGGGGGTTGTTATGTATCTTTACCATAAAAAAATCCGAATTTTCTGGAGCAAATTCAAGTCAACTACCATTCAATTTATGGTGTTTTTATTATTGAAATCTCTAGTGCCATTCATTTTATTGTGCACATATTGTTGTTCCAATACATAATTTTCAGCAGGAAAATACGTACACAATATGATTTGTTGTTGAACAATCAACTTTATCATTATTCAATGGAAGTTTATGGCGATTTTATTGTATATTTTTATCAGGGACTCCTTCGTAATTTTTGAAAACGAGGACCTCCTCGGTTGCCGGTAACAGCACAGACGAATACTCCATCACAAAATCGTTCTCTTTCTCTCCAACGGGAAATGACAGATCGGTGAAGTACTAGATTTGTAGTAATGAGCTGAATTTTTGTATGGTGAGAAGGTCAATTCTGGAGCTCGATTTGAATATGTCGTATGTGCTTTTGTCGATATAAAATTCGATCAGTTTATTTTAGTTATTATAGCAATATGGCAGATATTTTGCAAACTTTTAATGATGGAACAGAAAGCCTGTTTTGTGAGGATTCTGCTGTATGTATAAACTTTGCTCAATTTCAACGGTTTTCGCTATAATAAGCGAATCCAACTGATCGAATTTTTAATCGACAAAAGCACATACGACCTATTCCAATCGAGCTCCAGAATTCTCCGTTTCTGCAAAGAGATGGTACAAAAAGCGTGGATATTATGATTTCTTGCCTAATTTGATGCTGTTTGAGCAAAACTTTGGGCAACAGTGTTGTTGTTTTCTTCATTTCTTGCAACATAAACAATATAGTTATCCAAAGTTTTGCTCAAACAGCATCAAATTAGGCAAGAAATCATAATACCCACGATTTTTGCACCATTTCATTGCAGGAACCAAGGTTGCAACCATTCATTTGCAAAGATTTACATTCATTTGCTATTATCTCAGTTCAGAAGCATGCTATCGAAAAACAATGTATGGATGAATTTAACCTTGTAGTTTTATCTGAAAGTTTGCCGAATAACATTGGGGTCGCACACGCATACCAAAGTCGTGAGCGAGCTGTGAAGGCAACTTTCCACAGCGTGAATGAAATTTACATTCACCGCGTGGAGAGTTCCCAAGTAACCACGGTGCTGAAGCATTATTGCATGCAGATATACGGTGTACTTAGAGCAATCATTACTTTACATGCAAACTTAAAGTTGATTTAAAGTGGAAATGGGCAATTATGCGACTGCTTCAAGATTATACCAGTATAATCCTAATTTGATTCTATAATTGCCCACTTCCACTTTAAATCAACCTTAAGTTTGCATGTAAAGTAATGATTGCACTAAATACACCGTATATCTGCATGCAATAAGGCTTCAGCACTGTGGTTACTTGGGTTGCCTTCACAGCTCGCTCACGACTTTGGTATACATTTGCGACCCCAATGTTATTTGGCAAACTTTCAGATAAAACTACAAGGTTAAATTCATCCATACATTGTTTTTCGATAGCATGCTTCTGAACTGAGATAATAGCAAATCCTGTAGCAAATGAATGTAAATTTTTGCAAATGAATGGTCGCAACCTTGGCAGAAACTACACACAAAAAAATGTTGCGGTCGAAAATACCATTTCAAGGGGTTAAATTGATCGCAACGTACCAGCGTTTTTCAGCAGACTATATTATGATATTATCACAACTACATGAGCAGTCATTTTTACCATGTCCGGCTTTCAGTTGTTTTTACCATGTTTGTAGTATTTTTTTCTACTACAGAAATAGTAAAATCAACGAACTCTGTGTTAACATAGTATTTTGCGGTCATAGTAATTTTAACCATGCCCAGTGTATTTTTTACTGTACTGTATTAGATGCAGCAATAACATAGAGTAAATGCTCCACTTGTTAAAATAAAACAAGTATATTAAACAAGCATATTTCTATGTTGTGTCATTTTAAAACATTAATTGATATACTTATTTAGTACACTTTGTCTGCTATTTTAACAAGTAGAGCATCTGAATTTTTTAAAACTTAAACTTGTAATCCACCATAATTTATTCATAGTTTTTCTGCCGCTAGAGAACCGTATTTGATTGATTTCGATTGACACGTTGTAGTCTGAACCTCGGTCTGAACAGGTTCTGCATGTCATAGACTCTAATTTGACAGTCCGATGTCCCTTCCGAAGGCATTTTCATTAGGCCACAGGACGACTGGCATAGATGAACGCTTGATGCAATATTCCGGCGACGAAGTGTTTTGGTAAAGTGGAAGAACAGTCTTAGTTATCTGTAAATTTGAAATATAAGAGGATAATTGATTGCAAGAATCAAATGTCCCACAAAAACAAACCTGCGGAGAGAACAAATCCAGCGTACAATCGAGTGTCGTCATTTCCGCAGTCCGGTTCTGCCATGAATCCTTCGGTTCTGCCATCCATCTGCGGTATCATGAAAGTTTTATCGACCGATCCGTCCTCTTAGTACTCCAGCATCGTAAAACATTGACTTATTGGGGCCAGATATTTCAACAGTTCACAGGCCACAAGCACCTAGAATCAATCAAATTAATGTTATGCGTTCAGTTCGTATCAGTCCAATAACTTACCTATCACCAGCATCTTGTAAATGTTCAGCAGACATTCCAGCGTCTCGATCGATGCCATAAGTTTCGGTGGATAGAATTTACCGGAGCGATCGAGAATCCTACACAGCTGACTCTAATTGATCCTAATTGTCGCTGTTTTGGGTTGTTGTGAGAACTTTTCCACTTCCCGGAACTCTCCCGGCATCTGCTGATCTAGCGGTCTGCTCTAGCAGGTCGATTTTTAAACTGGAAGTATGTTGTAAATAATTTAGAACTGCTTTAACGCAATAGATTCCACAGACTTACCTGCAACAATTCAATTCGTATTTTGTGAAGTTTCCTGGTCTTTTTTATCAATAAACTTTTTAAGAACGAAACTAAACAACAAATCCGCGACCGAAAGAATTCGCATCTGAATCAACATGGCGCCGCCTCGTATACATCAAGTTTTAAACGAAATTACCATGCTTGTAGTAAAATCGAGCGCAAAGCATGATCAGCTGAAATTTGTCGGTGCAGAACGGTTGAGATAACCATAAACATGGTAAAAAAGTACGGCAATTTCAGTGACATTAACGCGCATGGTTATTGCTACCACAAAAGCAGTACTTTCTTTGCGGTTAGTTTAACTGTGAGGTATGGTGGAAATTACTAGTGCTAAATTCATGTAGAGCATAGTAATTACAACGACAATAGGACAGATCGGTGAAGTACTAGATTTGTAGTAATGAGCTGAATTTTAGTATGGTGAGAAGGTCAATTCTCTGTTTCTGCAATGAAATGGTACAAAATGTGTGGGTATTATGATTCCTTGCCTAATTTTATGCTATTTGAGCAAAACTTTGGGCAACAGTGTTGTTGTTTTCTCCATTTCTTGCAACATAAACAACATAGTTATCCAAAGTTTTGCTCAAACAGCGTCAAATTAGGCAAGGAATCGTAATACCCACACTTTTTGCACCATTTCATTGCAGAAACAGAGAATTGACCTTCTCACCATACAAAAATTCAGCTCATTACTACAAATCTAGTACCACACCGAACGTGCCCCATTCGGTTTCGCTGACTGTTTTCACTGTTATTTTCAATATAAAACGCCATAGTAAGTTTGAACACAATTTTATAGTAGCAGCTACCGCAGTATTTTTTTCTGTGTATGAATTGACCTTCTCACCATACAAAAATTCAGCTCATTACTACAAATCTAGTACTACACCGAACGTGCCCCATTAGAAAACAACAGGACTAACACCTGTCAAATTTGACAGGTACTGGTCCTGTTGTTTGCAAACTCTTTGAAAGCGCGAAAGAGATAGAATTTCGCCGTGAGGTGGTCTAAAGTCCATTTTACGAGCTGATTTTATGAATGAATTTTGACAGGAGGTAGCGTCCAATAACCCGTGAAAATCAATATCATCATCAACATTGTTGTCACTTCGTAAAATGGCTCATTATCGAATCTTCGTTTGTGGTAACAGGCTAGGCCCTAACGAAAAATCAGTGTCGATTTTCTTATGTCGTTTTCGTTTTTGCGGCGGTGGTACACCGCTTCGTGCTACACTTTCCACTGAAAAAACGAACATTTTCGGTGCAGTTGCGTTGGTGTGCGTGAATAAAAACCAAAATATTGACAACTTTGCAAACGCTGATTGGTGGACACGGTGCGCGCCTGCTACACTCTCGAATTTTTGAGTGCTGCACTATCTTGAGCGGTGCAGAAAAAGTGCTACACCGGTGTAGCACGAAAATCAAAAACGAACACTTTCGGTGCAAAAGTGCTACACCGGTGTAGCACCACCGCAAAAACGAAAACGACATTAACTAGCTGCGCAGTACTAGTACTCTTTTGATTCTACTACCACTTTCAAGTCGGTCCGCTTTCGGCGGCCTCCACTGTTTTTTTTTCATCGCTTTCGCATCCTGTCAAAGTGACAGCCGCCGTCAGCACCGCGGCAGCATCATAAACAACTCGCCATCAGAAGCAGAAGAATCGCGGAACGAAACTGGTATCCGAGAACCGATTTTCCGCAAAAACTCCCCGCAAATGGACGTGGACGAAGCGGTGCAAACCATTTGCGACTCGACGGTAAGTACGGGACGGTGTTTCAAGTCATCGGCGGTGGATGGCTCCATCGGGGACGGCACAAAAAGCAATTCTTTCTAGGCGATCGGGGGCTCGGGTTTGTTTTGGTCCGGCGATTCAGAGCGCTTTGTTGATTGCAGGCTTCGCTCACGGAGGGATGTCGACTACCGGTGCGAATGACCGGCACCAATGATTGGCCGCTGGCGGAAATCATCAGCATCAAGGAAGCCACGGACAAATCGGTGTGGTACTACGTGCATTATGTAGATTGTGAGTAACTTTTGGAGCTCTTTTGTATGGGATGTGATTTTTTAATTCTGGTTTCTCATTTTTCGGACAGTCAACAAACGTTTGGACGAATGGGTACCGGAAGAGTATTTGGACACGCGGAAGGTTCAGTTTCCCCGGAAGGAAGGCTTGACAACTGGACAGAACACAGGAGTAACGACACCGAAGCGGATACCAATCGGTGAGCGATCCCGCCCGGCCAGTCCCGTGTTGCCACCGGATATTCTGAACGGGGGAGCAGTTCTAGCCGCAGCCCTGCAGAAAAAGATCAACCGGAAGCGAAAAGCCACCTCCACAGAGAATGAAGACTCACAGGACGTTCCGTCCACTCCGACGCCTCGGCAGTCCGGAAGTATGGTGATGCACCATGACGACGTCGTGACCCGGATGAAGAACGTCCAGCTAATAGAGCTCGGCCAGCATCGGATCAAACCCTGGTACTTTGCGCCGTACCCGCAAGAAATGTGCTCCATGTCCTGCATCTACATCTGCGAGTTCTGTCTCAAGTACCGAAAGAGCCGGAAGTGCCTGGAGCGGCACATCAAAAAGTGCAATCTGCGGCATCCGCCGGGGAACGAAATCTACCGGAAGCATACGATAAGCTTCTTCGAGATCGACGGCCGCAAGAACAAAAGCTACGCGCAGAACCTGTGCCTGCTGGCCAAGCTTTTTCTGGACCACAAAACGCTGTACTACGACACGGATCCGTTTCTGTTCTACGTGATGACCGAGTTCGATTCGCGGGGATTCCATCTGGTGGGGTATTTTTCCAAGGAGAAGGAAAGCACCGAGGATTACAATGTGGCGTGTATTTTGACGATGCCGCCGTACCAGCGGAAGGGCTACGGCAAGCTGCTCATCGAATTTAGTGAGTGGCGTACCTATACTGATTTCCTATTTGATAAGATGATTCATAAAATTCTCGATTCTATTTCAGGCTACGAACTTTCCAAGTTTGAAGGCAAGACCGGTTCTCCGGAGAAACCGCTGTCGGATTTGGGCTTGTTGTCTTACCGAAGCTATTGGGCACAGACGATACTGGAAATACTGATACTGGCGAAACCGACCGGAGACAACGAGAAGCCGCAGATTACGATCAAGTGAGTTTGCACTTATTTACCTATTCTTATTTTACACAGAGATTGCGGGTTGAGCGCTAAGTTTGCGAGGTTCATCCGGTAATTTCGAATACTTTCCGGGGGATGTGGATGATAAGCCCATTACAAACATCCAGAATAGGGGTGAACATGTAACAGAGGCAATGAACCCACATTTATAAATGCCATTGTAGTGTCAGGTAGTAGCACCTGAAGGACTGCAAGGTCTACCAAATGGTCAGACTTTTTCCGGCTGTTCGAGCCCGTATGAAGTTCATCATTAATATTAACTTCGGTTGTCTCAGTTGGCTAAGAATAACACAACGGATTGCATGTTCCGGTGGCAAGAGTTCACTAAACATGTTACCCCTAATCATGGTTTAATGTGGCTTTATACTTAGTACCCAGAAATGAATGGCTAGGGGGGTCAAATAAAAACCTAACCGCTAAAGCCTGTGGAGTACCAGGGCGCCCTCCACAGTATTTCGGCTTTACTGCGTTAACCGGAGCAATGGTGCAGTGGACCTTGTGTTTCTCCGAGACTATGAACTGCCCTTCTTTAGCCTTAATCTTGAGGCTGAATAAGGGCGGGATTATGAAGACGTTGTTAATTTGTTTAATGTTTACCTATTAGCCTGTGCGCGCAGGCGTAGTCGACATATGAATGACACTAACGAGTGGAGCTTTTTTGTCGATCATATTTAAAGCTTTCAACAGTGTTCGACATTCGATGAGAAAATCTTATTGGAATCTTATTGGAATCGTAAACAACAGCTTTTCCCATTAAATTCTCATTGACTGAAATTCAATTTAACCGTTATTTTGTAGTTGAAAATATGATTTTTTTTTTGTCACGCGAAAATCGTTTTTTTTTTCGTAAACCGTGGGATGGACGTACTTCGGACATATTGCGCTGGATAGAGGACCAGATCTGCTGTCCAATGCATTACGTCCGCGTTATGTTTCACATATTTATTTGAAGAAAAAAATATTGTTTCAACCGTGACGACAATAGACTAACGTGAAGGTAAGTAATATATCAACGATTATCATTAGTTACATGAAAAAATAATTTAAGATCAAATTAGATTAGAATTAACAGAATTAATTAGAAACAATTACGGCAAGTATAACAATAGCTGGAAATTCAATCCTTTTTGTCGTTAATTCAATGCAAAACTGCAAACTAGAACGGTGATTTTTTTCAACGGTTGGAAGTTTAATTTACTTATTTATTTATTGTTATGACCTCCATCTAACAAAATGTCATCAATTAATTAATTAATAAGGGGATTCACTTGACAGCGTAAACCACTTATTAAAGTATATTCTGATTAAAGGTCGCGATCGCCAAGGCAATCTTTGATTATTTCATTCACAATTTCATGAAACATTTCAAATAACAGAAAATCATGGCTTACGCAGCAATTTAAACTGTTTAGTGAGTCCTCTTAATAATTAATTAGTTTTGTACTGTTCATTTTAATTCCGCCCTCTAATGTTTATCTTTTGACTGATACGCGTATTTAGACTACTACTTATAATCTTCCTCAGTGTCTCCTCTAAGCAGAATATCCTCTTCGAATGAGTGTATTGTGGATTTAGCACCAAATCGGTGTCGGAAATAACTTCATTGACTTCCGCTGCCTTTCTTATGCGTTAAACATAACGTCGGAAGTAGTGCGCTGTATAGCAAATCTGATGCTCTATAAGTAGATTTAATTAAGTTTAATAAGTAAATTAAACTTCCAACCGTTGAAAAAAATCACCGTTCTGGTTTGCAGTTTTGCATTGAATTAACGACAAAAAGGATTGAATTTCCAGCTATTGTTATACTTGCCGTAATTGTTTCTAATTAATTCTGTTAATTCAAATCTAATTTGATCTTAAATTATTTTTTCATGTAACTAATGATAATCGTTGATGTATTACTTACCTTCACGTTAGTCTATTGTCGTCACGGTTGAAACAATATTTTTTTCTTCAAATAAATATGTGAAACATAACGCGGACGTAATGCATTGGACAGCAGATCTGGTCCTCTATCCAGCGCAATATGTCCGAAGTACGTCCATCCCACGGTTTACGAAAAAAAAAAACGATTTTCGCGTGACAAAAAAAAATCATACTGCGGTAAAATAGAAAAAATCCAACGGGGTTGCGGTGGTTTCGACCGCCGCAGTCGTTCCGCAAACGTCAAAAGTGCTCGGTTCACGCTAAAAAGCTCTCACTCACTTGGTTGCCATAAAATTCAAAAATAATGAAAATTGTTTCATTTATGGTTTATGTAATCGCAATTGCTGCCACAACATGTAACTTATTCCTAAACTATATTAGGTGTAGTTTTAGCACTTAAGTATGCAGTTTTACGCCATTAAACATAATTTAGATTCTCAACTATTTATTTTTGTTTCAAGGTTGTGTGCATACTTTTTGAAGTGTGCAGCAGTTTGACGTTTGCGGAACAGGTCTTCTTTGTCTTCTTTACTCCGCCAGGTTGGAAGATTTCTCTGGATAAGCAATATTTTCAACTACAAAATAACGGTTAAATTGAATTTCAGTCAATGAGAATTTAATGGGAAAAGCTGTTGTTTACGATTCCAATAAGATTCCAATAAGATTTTCTCATCGAATGTCGAACACTGTTGAAAGCTTTAAATATGATCGACAAAAAAGCTCCACTCGTTAGTGTCATTCATATGTCGACTACGCCTGCGCGCACAGGCTAATAGGGTTTCGCATCATGCGATTTACACGGTGTATTCTGTTTATCCTCGCCTTTGGCGTTTACCAATCGATACCGACTAGGTTTTATTGCTACTGTTTGTTGTGCTGTGATTGTAAAGAATTCAATCTTGCCAAGTTTGGGTAGTAGGTTAGGATAGTTCAGATCAATCTTCAAAATAAAAGGACAGCAACGATCAATCTTTGCAGACTTATGCAAAATGGTACAGCCCAAGTGGCCGTGGTCCAAGAACCTTATTTTCGTAAGGGGAACTTCTATCTAGGAAATCTTGTGAACCCGGTGTTAGCTACTTTCAGTAAACATGAAATTATGCCTCAATCCTATGTGCTTGTCAACTTGTCACATGATGAACCATCCCCTACGGATGTTTTCAAGCAAGTTATCGCATACTGCACTTGAAAAGGCCTTCCGCTAAATGTTTGCAGTAATGCTCACCATATCATCTGGGGCAGCTCAGACATTAACTTGAGAGGCCCCAATTTGATGAAGTATTTAAGTAGTACAGATCTTGGATTACACAGCGTAACAAAAATTAACTTTTTGTCTGTCTTAAGAGCAAACTTACGTGTCTCCGAAGGATTTTGGGCCGCTGAATCCAAATCCGGGCTCAGATTTGCTCTAACACGTCACAATTTTGAGCTATACCTCAATTTATAGGGCAAAATATGCGATTTTGGGCTTTTTTGACTGCAAGCCATTAAGCAAGGAAATATTTTTTTAAGCAATCAAAAGGTAAATTGGTCAATTAACATCTAAATCAACGACTCATGCAAAATATTTCGTTTTACCAAATCGAATTTGATAGTTTTAAGCGATTTATGATAGGTACGATATTTCCCATACAAGTCATCCTCCAAAAGTTGCATGCAAGTTTTCATACTAACATAAAATGCTTAAATCTATTAATTTTGATTCGGTAAAACGAAATATATTGCATGAGTCGTTAATTTAGATGTTAATTGATCAATTAACCTTTTGTTTGCTTAAAAAAAATATTTCCAAGCTTAATAGTTTGCAGTCAAAAAAGCCCAAAATCGCATATTTTGCCCTATAAATTGAGGTATAGCTCAAAATTGTGACGTGTTGGAGCAAATCTGAGCCCGGATTCGGATTCAGCGGCCCAAAATCCTTCGGAGACACATAAGTTTGCTCTTGAGACAAAAAAATGTTGCGCTGTGTTACTTAACATAGGCAACTGACTAAACTTCCTGGTATCTGCTAGAGAGGAAGTGTTAGACATAACACTTTGCTTTAGCAGAATTAGTCACGAGCTAACCAATTGGCATGTGTCAGATGAAGAATCTTTATCTGGCGTTTCAGGAACCCCCGTTCAACTAACTGGGATCTCTTTACCGATTTGGTTGCAGCCAAATTTCATGGATACTCACCATCAGTTGACACTCCAAGTGATTTAGATGAAGCCGTTGATACTACAACGGCCTTCATCATGGAAGCTTTTGAAAAAGCTTGCCCTCTGCGGTCTGTGAAGACCACTATAGGAACCCCTTGGTGGAACTCTGATCTGGCCAAGCTCAGGAAACAATGTAGAAAGAGTTGGAACAGACAGCGTTCGGCTGGATCGGAGGCTTTCAGGTCGGCTCGCAAGGCCTACCAGAAAGCTCTTCGGTCTGATGAACGATCCGGCTGGAAAAACCTTTGTACAAATGTTTCCAGTTTGAGTGAAATCAGTCGGTTAAACAAAATCCTTGAATCTTAGGATTTTCGAGTGAACGAACTTCGTTTGCCAAATGGCGATTTCACTTCTTGCGATGAAAAAGTTCATCATACTTTCCCGGATGTGTGGATATTACATCTTCGGATGATCAGGTTCTTTTCTTGTAGTTATGATTCCCTGGCCTCGGCTCGGAGTATAGTAACTATAGAATCGATTGAGTGGGCACTTAATAGCTTTGCTGCTTTCCAATCTCCTGGGGCAGATGGGATTTATCATATTTTGTTTCAGAAGGGATTTGATTATTTCAAACATGTTTTGAAAAAAATACTTGTTTGCAGTTTTGCTACAGGGTATATTCCCAAGTCTTGGCGGGATATTACTCTGAAGTTTATTCCGAAAGTGGGTCATGCGTCGTATGAAGAAGCAAAGAGTTTCAGAACTATCAGTATGACCTCTTTTCTTCTGAAATGCTTAGAACGCATTGTCAATCATCACATCCGTGATGTTCATCTGGCCAATGCGCCTCTTCATGTGAACCAACATGCTTACTGTGGTAGTTTCGTGTACCACCTAGTAGGCCTTGCCATTGATGAAAATTATTATTACTTGATCTGTCAAGCTGGAGAGTACCACAGTGGCGACGAGGAAGAACCCATTTAATATTTAGCAAAAGCAGATTGTGGCCGAGTGAAATCTACTACAACTCATTTTGTAACGTAATGGACGGATACGAGAAGGAAAAGGATCAGCGGAAATTCGATGGCATTCTATTCAATTGGACATTTCGAGAATGAGGACAAACAAAGGAAGGACAAGGAAAGCAGTTTTAACGCTGAATGGAACTGGGATTGCCGGAACTTGAGGTAAATATAGTCTGTTTTCCGATGGATAGCATCTGATCGGATCAGACATGAGGGAAGTCGGAAAATCTCGCCTCGAAAGAGGGAGATGCCGAAACGGTGGATGAAAATCCGGTCGTAGACGGCAATTATGTCTCGCCTCAGAGAAGGGGGACGCCAAAGCGGCAGATGAAAATCTGGCCGGTGCTGGCAATAATGTCTCGCCTTAGAGAAGGGAGACGCCAAAGCGGCAGATGAAAATCTGGCCGGTGCTGGCAATAATGTCTCGCCTTAGAGAAGGGAGACGCCAAAGCGGCAGATGAAAATCTGGCCGGTGCTGGCAATAATGTCTCGCCTTAGAGAAGGGAGACGCCAAAGCGGCAGATGAAAATCTGGCCGGTGCTGGCAATAATGTCTCGCCTTAGAGAAGGGGGACGCCAAAGCGGCAGATGAAAATCTGGCCGGTGCTGGCAATAATGTCTCGCCTCAGAGAAGGGAGACGCCAAAGCGGCAGATGAAATTCCGGCCGGGGCTGGCAATAATGTCTCGCTTCAAAGAAGGGAGATGCCAAAGCGGCTGATAACAAACTAGCCAATACAGACCTGAAGATATACTCAAAAGGAGGGATCCAGGTTGCAAATAAGATTCGATTCAAAAGAAGAGATACAATGACACAGAACGGTCCAATGTTCACATGTATGATTTAACAAAATTCATGCTTCCAAATTTTTAAAAAAGAAATGAACTGTTTGTTCCTGTAAATAAAATTAATTCGCGCAGTACCACTAAAAATAATTTTGAAGGTATGTTTGTAACCATCTCTACTAGAGATAACACAAAATTCTATTTGAGACTTTATTGATTCCAATACAAATGCAAAATTAATGATTTAATATTTTACTTATTTGAAGTAGAAAAAAAATGCAATTTTCTTTAAACAAAAGGAGATGTGGTAGTTTCGTGTACCACCTAGTAGGCCTTGCCATTGATGAAAATTATTATTACTTGATCTGTCAAGCTGGAGAGTACCACACTTACCAATCTGGAAAGTCCACTGTGACTCTTTTACACAAGGTTGTTTACTATATCGAGAAAGCATTCGTTCAAAAGCAATCTTGTTTGGGGGTTTTCTTTTATGTCGAATTCGTTTATTTGCACCGCCTGCACCGCTTTGCCACCGGGTGTAGCAAACTTGCACCGAAACCGTTCGTTTATTCGCAGGTATTGTTCTGTTTCGACACCCGATTGGCACCGGTGCAAGAAAATGCTACACCCAGTTTGAGCGCGGTGTAGCAGGTACAAAGCTAGTTTTACCAATACATACATATCGCTGAACTTGTATCGTGGTTTTGTTTTGATAGGAATGATGATTTTCTCTTCGGCGTTAGGTAAACAGTTTTCTTGGATATTCGTTTATTTTTAGATGTTTTAATTTTCAAACAGCAAATCTGTGCGTTTAAAAAATATTTAAACTTGATCGATGATTATCACATCTTTCAACTTCTTAGGAATCTTAAAAATTTATCGATAACATGAAATTTCAAAGAGTTGATTCAACGTATATTTTGCCCATCACTATTTTTTTGACTATCGCAAGTATGTGGATTACTTTCAATGATTTTAATCATAAGAATTTTCTGTCGCATTTAATTTTTTTTTCTTACAACAAATATTGAATTATTGAATTACATTGAAAGTCAAACAAATGTCACTGAAGGATGGTTAAAGCGTTTTTAATATGAGTTGCGTTTCAATAACGTTATGTTTTAAAATGCATTTATTTATTTTCTTTTTTACGCTGTAGCTAAACGTTTTCTATTGAACTGCCTTTAACCTTTTTTGTGTTAAATTTGTGCACGTAGAACGTTTACAATTGTATGTTAGCATATTTTTTATTGGGCAACGGAAATTGTTAAATTCTAAAAAGTAGCTTTTAATTGAAAAATTATGATATTACAAGAATTTGAAGAAGATAAATAATGTAGAAGTGTTAAAACATTGGATAACAATTTTCAAGTAACATGTATCATTACAAGTTTATCATGTACAAGTGGATTACTGAAAACTTTTAAAATTGTTCAATTGTATACAGAAAGTAAAAAATAAAAATAAATAAATATAATTTTGTTCATCACGGAAATCATGAAAACATTGATTATGTTTACTTTTGATATCCTTTATTGTTTTCATTGACGCTCTCACGCGCTCTTACTAATACCATCATAAGCTGTCAACAAATTGCACCGAAACCGTTCGTTTTTCCGGTGTCAATTGCTACACCGGTGCAGTGCACCGTCGGGAATAAACGAATTCGACATTATTAGATATCGATGGTGCCTTTGACAATGTGCCTTTCGATGCCATATTGAAAGCCGCACGGAGTCATGGTATATATCTAATTGGATTCATCAAATGCTTAAAAACCGATATCTCTTCACGACATTGCGTCTAGCAGGGATTAGGAAATTGAGTGTTTGTGGATGCCCTCAAGGGGGAGTCTTATCACCGCTTTTGTGGAATCTCGTAGCAGATACGCTATTGAGGCAACTCAATAATAGCGGTTTTCCTACTTATGGTTTTGCCGACGACTACCTAACATTGTTAGTTGGTATGTGCATCAGCACCCTTTTTGACCTGATGCAAAGCGCCCTTCAGGTAGTTGAGGGTTGGTGTCGCAATATGGCCTTTCGGTAAATGCGAAACATCTATTGTTCTTTTCACGGAAAAGCAAAACCGTAATGGTGTTCGATCTTTACGTCTCTTTGATTCTGAAATCGATGTGGCTGAACAGGTAAAGAACTTTGGAGTCATTCTTGATTCCACGCTTTCCTAGACACCTCACATTGAGTTCAGAATCAAGAAAGCTTGTATGGCCTTCGGGCAATGCCGGTGAACCTTTGGTACAACTTGGGGTCTAAATCCCAAGTATATCAAATGGATTTACACAACTATTGTTCGTCCAATATTGGCCTATGGATGTCTTGTGTGGTGGCAGAAGGTCGAAGTGAGAACGATCCAATCAAAATTATAATATGGCTTATAGGCCATCTCCAAAGGATGTGCTTAAGGCGAAACTGGAAGCATTTCCTCACTTTTTGGTTTTTGTTTTTTTATTAAACAACGAAGCAATATTTTCAAAATCGGGTTTCGTACATATGTAGAGTATGGATCAATGTATCTTCTGATTTTTTTTGTAGTGGAAAATGTGTTTCGTTTTTGCAGAAACCATTTTTGAACAAAATTTCACAAAAAAAATGGTTTCTGCAAAAATGGAAAACATTTTCCACCTCAAAAAAATCAGAAGATTCCTTGATCCATGCACATGTAACGAAAACCAATTTTAAAAATATTGCTTCGTTATTTAATAAAAAATCAAAAACCGAAAAAATGAGAAAATGCTGCCAGTTTTGCCTTAATGGCGATGTCTGGAGCATCAACTTCAACTCCCACGGCAGTGCTCGAAGTTCTCTTTGACGTTACCCCACTACACATTCATCTCAAACAAGAAGCACTGTCTTGCACTTACCGTCTATGAGTACTCGGTTTACTAGAGGAAACTCCTGTGAACCGCACATCAACACACACCTCGTTGTTTCCACTTTTGGTGAATTGGGACAAAGTGGTCCTTGCTCCAAGTGATCTTACTGTTGGCGCGTTCGTGGAATAATCATTGTCGGTGGAACTTCATTTACGAACGATTGCGAAACACACTGTGACCGAGGTTTTGGTTGTTTCTCTTCATGTTTCACGGAGTTTCACACACGGCTTAGTTCTTGACGAATGGACTGTATTTCTGAATTAGACGGATAACAAAATACTTGTGGATTGTAACTTAACTTGGACGAATAGTTTATTCTAACTTGATCTGAATTGTTCGTGCGCGTTCTTACTGAGAGTTACTTGTACTGCGAGTCACAAGGTCTATTCTCTGGATCTAGGTTCTATGGCGGTTTTATAAGCATCTTAGTCACAAACATTTTTATACGAGCAAACATTGCAGTATTTAGGTTCAATAGGATACTTTACACAAAAAAGGTTCTACAGTGACACGCATACATGAGGTCTTATAGAACTATAGTTTCGGTTATACCGACAATTGACTACAAAGATGCTATTAACTTCCTACAGCGGGACATTCTTGTTCCGAATCGTAGTTTGGGCATAAACACTTACAATTGGGTTTTTAAATTATGAAAAATGTATTGATTTTTTGATTTTATACGAAAGAGCACCTTTTTCTGAGCCACTATGATTTTTTCAGATTTTTAGAACCTTATTTTGGTACCAAAAATCAATTTCAAAGAGACATTTTGAAATCACATTTTGACAGCTGGGCAACTGTTTGACAGCTCCGCCCAGTACAAACTGCGACGAGGGGTGATTCGACAAATTGCTCCCATAAGGACTGTTCAATTTATAAAACGGACAATTTGCTTGTGCGATATCTTTTTTATTTTTCAATAAAATCATTATCAGTTTTTTGCATAACTTTCTATACTGCCCATAACTGCATAAGAGTCACATTCGACAAAAGTAGGCATTGGAGAAAACGAAGCTCAAAGTTTGCAGCTTGCGCTAGTATGGAAAAGGAACAAAATTTCAAAAATTTTACCAAAATTCTAAACTAATCCTCTTGCAATGATATCTTCCACAGCTCTTTTTGTATGCTGGGCGATTTGTTGAAAAAATAATTAGACCAAAATATGACTGATGATATGCTATGAGGCTAGTGTATATATATATGTGACTGTTATGCGGTTACATTAGTGATTTTTTGATGATGAGACAAAACGACTTGGTATTTTTTACACATTTTGTAGAACAAACTTGTAAAGTTCATTTGGGTGGATGAAAGTACTGATGATTTGGAGATGATTCCTGGTATTAACTCAATATTGACAAAAACTACAAATGTTACAAATATGCAGTTATGGGCAGTATAGCTATTCTCAAATATAGGAAAAATATAACATTACGCAAAATGTTCTTTACTGTATAACTGAAGCGGTTTTCGTGAAACATCAATAAAACCCTATTTCTTGAAATTCGACATAACTTTTCACATACTTAACATGCACATTTTCATGAAGTTTTTAATGTATTGGAATCTTATACTATTCTAGTAAAGGTAAAGCTCAATAGCTGGTCAGTAATAATGCACCAAGCAGCCTCCAGCTTGATCTTGTGAGTTGCCTTGTTTTCATAGAAATTATTAAAAAATATTTATTTGAGTCCTGTGCTGCAATAGCACAACGGATTCGGCTGAAAATTTGTCCAGAGTAGTAGAATACTGCTTTCTGGATGATACAGAAGAAAAATTTACTTTTAATTGCATTCTTCATCAAAAATTTAATCAATAAAGATTGTCATGGTAAAAAATTGCATACTTTTTGCTCCATTGATGGAGATTTTCGACTCTAGCGAATCTTAAGATTATTTATTTTCAACAAAGTTGGTCCTATGTTATTGTACACCTCATTTAATAATAATCGGATGAAAAGTTTCTATTTCCAACTTCATTGTTATGCAAAATTTGCATAAGGTTGCATTGTTATTTGGAATTACCTTCAAAGAACGAAACTATTTTGATTACTGTGCCTGTAATGGCGCACAGTTACCAAACCAGCAATGCTATTAAGAAGCAGTTTTCTGCATTTAAAACTACATTATTCCTACTTTCGACTGGATGCATAAAAAAATGTTTGTGTAATAAATTCATACCCTTTTTGCTTTACAATTGAAATTTAATCAAAAAATCGAAACTCACTTGAGACTTTAATATCTCAACAACTAATTTTCCAATCGAGTTCAAATTTCGCCAGAATGTTCATTACTCATGCTGCTGCAGCATGGCACATACTTTTCTGATATTAAAAACGATATACCATATGTGAACAGTAATTTTGAATATATTTTCAATTTTCAGCCATCGAAAAATTGACCTCATTTGAACACCTAACCGATTTTCTATAAAATAAAACTATTTTTATTCGATTTAAAAATGGTTACAATAATAAGAGATGATGTACTGAACAACGAAGCAAGGGTGGTTAAATTTGAGCTACGCGTCTTCTTTTTATAGCCTTGTAAAGTTGTCCGTTTTATAAATTGAACAGTCCTTACAAACTTCAAATTGATTTTTAAATAGGTTCCCGGGCTCCAAAATTCATGAAAATTTGGATTTCAGCTCAGTTTGACATGCAGATTCAGAATATCGAATTATCTCAACTTCGTTAAAAAAGCCAATGGGGCACGTTCGGTGTAGTACTATATTTGTAGTAATGAGCTGAATTTTAGTATGGTGAGAAGGTCAATTCTCCGTTTCTGCAATGAAATGGTGCAAAAAGCGTGGGTATTATGATTCCTTGCCTAATTTGATGCTGTTTGAGCAAAACTTTGGATAACTATGTAGTTTATGTTGCAAGAAATGAAGAAAACAACAATACTGTTGCCCAAAGTTTTGCTCAAACAGCATCAAATTAGGCAAGGAAACATAATACCCACGCTTTTTGCACCATTTCATTGCAGAAACGGAGAATTGACCTTCTCACCATACTAAAATTCAGCTCATTACTACAAATCTAGTACTTCAGCGATCTGTCCTATTGGGTTCTTTAGGGCTATCTGGATTATTTCATAATCGGATTCTCCGCCCAACAATTAGTCGAAATCCAAAATTTCATAATTTTTGAAGTCCAGGAACTATTTTTAAAATGCATTTAAAGTTTGTATGGGAAAATTTTTTTGTTGTTGTCATTTTATTGATCGAACTGTCATTCTATCCACGAAAATTAAAACTGTTTTGTTATTTTAATCATCAAAACAAAGCTATTGGAATCTAATGAAATCACGTTATACTCAGAAAAATGAGCTCTATCGATTAGGCTATACCTAGAAAAAAGCAATATTGTATTCACTAAACAACCCAATTGCTTGGAATTTTATATATAGGACATTTTTCGCGAAATTACCTTCCCGGTAAGAGCGGACATTTGATTATCTGAAGAGAAGTGTTTTAGACGGCATCGTATGTTACACTGATGGCTCCCTTCTCGAGCTGATGCTGGTGCATACTCTCGTGAGCTAAGGCAAGAACAGTCTTACTCACTTGGTAGACACTGTACCGTTTTTCAGGCCGAAATCTTTGCTCTTATGTGCGGAGTGCAATCAGCACTTCAGCAGCACGTAATGGGCAAAGTAATATACTTCTGTTCAGATAGCCAGACTGCTATTAAAGCACTTGCTTCGGCCAACTCCAGGTTGAAGATAGTTATCGCTTGTCGAATTCAAATTGAGGAGCTGAATTCAGCAAACGCAAGTGTTCACCTTGTATGGGTACCTGGCCTTTCTTCCATCGTTGGAAATGAATTGGCTGATGGATTAGCTCGCTCTGTAACATCATATGACTTCATTGGCCCTGAGTCAGCTATTCCGATATCGATGTGTTAGGTAAAGCTTCTGGGCTGCCACTCAGCACAAACAATACTGGAATAATTTGGAGTCATATCGTCAAACAAAATTGTATTGTACTGAGCCAATATTCAAAAATGCGAATAAAATCAAAGCAAGCAAAGCAAAGCAAAGATAACGTACACATCGTAGTTGCTACTCCGTGATTGACCAGAACAATCGAAGTTGCACAGAGATCCAAATGAATGGTGCTTGGGACTAGCTACACACTCTCAATGTGCACAAATCGAGAGTTCAATATTTTAATAACGGCGCCGGCCACGTCCTTACGGTCATCGGGAAATGGGAAGGAATGTTAGTTCGACAACCGTTGT
This sequence comes from Aedes albopictus, assembly GCF_035046485.1. Taxonomy (NCBI): domain Eukaryota; kingdom Metazoa; phylum Arthropoda; class Insecta; order Diptera; family Culicidae; genus Aedes; species Aedes albopictus. Next base: position 19,931,506 of record NC_085138.1, read on the forward strand.
TACAAGAAACCGTGGAATCCACAGCATCCCCACAGTTGTCTCAGGAAGGAGTATTTGTTAGTAGGGTAGGGTAAGGTGTGGAACTTGGAGCCACCTTTGGTAGGTGATATGATCCACAAGTTATATGAAAATACACGACACGGTCTTCATCCCGATTATGATTTATTTGGTCGCGATAGTAAGGGTAATGCACATACGTCAATGATCTTTCTATATTAAATGCGTTACCGCATTGATCGTTTACATTACCGTGAAAACCGACTTTCCCACGAAAATTATCGCGCGCTTCTGATTTTGCATTCAATATTCGCGTCCCCATCTTCCTATCGAGAAAACCGATCGACTCACGGAAATAGTCGCGCGTTTCACACAATATTGAACTTAGAATATACGGAGAATAAACTTTCAAGCTTAGATAGCTATTTTCGAATTATGTATTTTACTAAGAGTAGTTCCATGTGTTACCTGTGATCGACAGCCGTTGAGGTAATTAAGCCAGTTATTTTTAATTTGCTCAATGATTGTTGTGAACTGCTATCACTTTCTTCTAACATTTTTATCGCTTCAATATTAGATCTGCACCAGAACTACAAGATTAATTTGCAGATATTACAGACTCCAGGAGTCCTAATGAAAACGCATTGGCGAAATTACCCCAACTTCTTCTAGTACGTAAAGAAAGAAAAAACTCGGAAAGATCTCACCCAGTTCCATGTCGTCGGATGGCCGCAACCATTCTTTGACTCCTTCATTTTTCTTCAATACTGTTTGCTACCAAGTGTTCATCGATTGTTATCACTTCACGAGGAAGGGAAATGTGCACTTGCCCCAAACACGTGGCACTCCTCACTTATTCCTTCGAACAATGCTACGCGACCGAGATTTTCATCGCAACTGCCACAAACAAGCGTCTCTTTTTTTCCACCGAACAATGCAACCCGATCGAGATCCGCAACTGCCCAAAACATGCATCATTCTTCACTTCTTCCTTCGAACAAAGCCCGATCGCGGTCCCCATCACAACTCTATTCAAAAATGTGAATAAAATCCCTTAAAAATCAGCTCCCATATGTCTATTTTGGAATATGGTCAAGACTGACGCAGTGCTCCTATTTTTGTCAGTGCCATTTTTAATACAAAAATCAAAGATTAGCTTGAATTCTACAAGGATTGAAGCGTTTCATTTGATACATTGGTAGTTTTCATAGGATCCGATAGCGTATACCGAAAGTTACCCGGATCGATTCCCTGGTTCCGTCGTCGGTGGTGATTCGGTTGCATGACCATTCCGCTTTGGTCCAACTCATTCCATAGAAACGCCAAAACTAATCCATTATATTCTACCCTTCCAGCGAAATCTGCGAGCTCACCAGCATCAAGAAGGAGGACGTCATCTCGACGCTGCAGATCCTGAATCTGATAAACTACTACAAGGGCCAGTACATCATCTGCATCAACAAGGAAACGATCGACCAGCACAAGAAAGCCATGGAGAAGCGCAAGATCCGAATCGATAGCAAGTGTCTACACTGGACACCCAAGGACTGGTCCAAGCGATCCAAGTGGTGAGCCGATCTCTGTGAGTGTATGTGTTCTATTTTTTGTGTAAAATTTTATCTGTAGAAAAACTGTGTTCCCACCTCCGCCGACTCCTTCCCTGGCCGGGAAAAAAAGGCAAAGCGAAATGGTAATGAGTATGATACCTGTGTGGCCATTTTTCCCCCTGTTAAACTACTTTTGACCGTGGTGAGTGTACAAGCGTTATTTGTGCTTACCGTTGTGAGCACTACGAGATGTCGATTGTGGCTCAGATCATACCTACAAAGAAGCGCATCCGGATGCCAGTCCAGTAGGAACGTTCGCAGGGCGCTCCGCTACCCAACTATACCTAACTGTAGGTTCCAAATTTAAGATTGTAAAGGCTCTAGATTAATAAACTAATTAATTTAAATCGAAGATTGGACATTGGACGCTGAAATGTGAGAATATCACATCCTTTCTCCCTCTTTTTGGCGTAACGTCCTCACTGGGACAATTTTGCATTGGCATGTCATGTTGCGGGCACGAAGATATGCTATGCCCGAGGGAATCACGGAAATTTTCATCACAAAAGCTCCTGGATCGACCGGGAATCGACCCTGTGACTCTCAGCATAGGCCAGGGGAAGTGGTTCACAGGTTGAACCAAACGTCAAATCCACTTTTTCTTTTCATAGAGGCTCTATAAAAAGAAAGTGTTTTTTTTTACATTTGGTTCATCTGGCGCTCCCCTAAGGTCTTGCAAAATACCCGCTCAAAAATGTAGACCATGCGCTAAGTCGTGGGTACAATTCTCACCGGAGCACGTAGATGTCTTTTCGCAATTCAAATTTCAATTTGTCCACCGACGACCAGCGCTTATGTTGTGTACATGAATGTCAAAGCCTTTCAGCACGTAGTTTCCACTTAACTTGATTAGGCTTATGTACTTTAGTACGCATATTTAAGCATCTTTCAACCTTTCAGAACGCACGTTTGGTCGATCCTAAAACTGCATCGCGCTCGCGCTGTATTCAACGAGCGAGGTTTTTTTTTGGTAGTGTTGTACTTTTTGCAAAGGCGCACGTCCTGAAAGGCTAAGTAGTAACGTTACAGTTATGGTAGGTATTGTTCGGATCTAGAACAAGCCATCATTCCTGTTCCATTGTAATTCTTAGAAGATTTATTCCACTTAATCGTCCGAACTAAGAACCTAGAGTACAAACCACCAACACACAGCTCTTCCTAGAAGTTGAACGTGTCCGCGCTGAAGTTGGTCACAGGAGGAGGCGGAGGTAGGCGCGGTTGTCCAGGGAATGGTGCCGGTGGCATCTGCGGAGGGAGCGGCGGCTGTGGAGGCCTCCAGTTGGGCGGGGGTGGTCTCGGAGCCGCAGCCGGCGGCATAGTGGGGGGTGTTGGTGGCGGAGGAGCCGGCTGTTGCCACGGGGGTGGAGGAATCATCCGCGGCGGCGCTGGAATGCCCATCGGAGCACTCGGCGGAAGCGGAGGCTGACCGATTGGCGGTGGTAAGGGTGGTGGAGGAATGGCACCCGGAGCGAAGGATGGTGCTGAAGGAGCTTGCGGTGGTGGCGGAACAGCTGTTGGCGTCGGAGGTGGAGGTGGCGCCATCAGTGGTGGAGGCATCATAGGATGAGATGGCATCATCGGCATAATCGGAGGCGGCACCGGTGCATCCGCGAACAGCTGATGAGGCCTATCAGCATGCGAAAGTGGATTCTGCGCTGCCAGCAGACGTTCCGCCGCCGAACCGTGCCGTTCACCCTTGGAATCCTTCTTAAATGCATACGATACTGAAATGGGACGATTACACAGGTACTGGCCGTTCATGGCATCCATGGCCGCGTCCGATGCCTCAAAACTCGCAAAATTGATAAACGCAAATCCCTTCGAATTTCCTGTCTCCGGATCTCTCATAATTTTCGGCGTCTGAAGAATCACCCCGAACGCCGAGAACGTATCGTAAAGCAATTTCTCGTCCACCTCCGGGTCCAGATTACCGATGAAAATATTCGCCCCAACGTCCAGATTTTTCTGATGGGCCGATGCTTTGTTCACCCGAATCGGTTTGCCGTACAGCTTGATCATGTTCATGATTTTGATCGCATAGTCGGCATCCTCTTCGCCCAGAAACTCTACGAACCCGTAGCCCTGGTGCATCTGCGTTACGCGATCCTTGGGCATGTGCACGTTCACCACCGGGCCGGCCTGGACAAACATCTCCCACAGGAGCGTCTCCGACACTTTGTCATCCAATCCGCCGACGTAGATAGTGGCATCTGTAAACAAAGTGTCAATGAAGGTTAGGCGTTTCTATAGCTCGGTTTTCCCGAGGAATTCTACCGGAATCTTTTGAAATTAATCATGGTAATTAAAATAGCTAATAAGGACTCCGACCAAAACTAACAAGAATCGGTAAATTCTCACATTTTAGTAGAAAATACGGTGAAAAACTTACCTTGATTCCTCTCAGCGATTGGACCGGCAGCCATCGTTTTTGTTGTCTGACGAGTGACAGCAACAAACGTCAACAAAACGTTTTGCTTCAACAATCTAGTACTGCACTAAACAGTGCACAGTGAAAAAGGCGAAAAACATTTTTTAAATCAAGCTTGTCCAGTAGGGTGGCCCAAACTCATATGAAATATAAAATTCGAAAAATAGTTCTCAACAGGGGGAATGACACTTCCTTTGCTAACCGGAAAAATCCGCGTTTATCCGTTACTAACCGACATTAACCGCGTCCAACTGTTACTTAGTTTGCAGCGCAGCGGTTAGCGACGGTTAGGAACGGATAAATGCGGATTTTCTGGTTAGAAAAGGATATGTCATTCCTCTTGGTTCTCAAGTCAGTTGTTTTGGACTCCTAGAATTCACGTTCAAAATTTGAGCGAAATCCTTGGCGAAATCTATTAAATCTAAGGTGGTGCTCAAAGAGCTTGAATTTTGTATGAGAAAATTTGACCAAATTTATACAAAAATATCCTGAAAAATCTTAGGCTTCACATTTTCGCCGCTAGGTGGCGCTATAAACTATATTTCGACGCAAGGCAAAAGCAGTGGAAATCAAAGAAAAAATGTCGCTAATTCGGCTTTGAACTGGAAACATAGCAACTTAAGGGTTAAAATTGTATTTTGATGCTTTAGTCACAGAGAAACAGACGTAATACTTAGAGCAAATTGTAACAAACATCATCGTCACGAAATCGTAATAACCCAATGCTAATCATGTTGTGTTTGGACAAGCTACCACTAGTAGCTAGTGAGTAGTGAGCAAACGTCAGACAGCAACAAAAACAATTCCAGCGCCGAGACTGGTCAATAGAGATAAGTGACATTTCAACACACGAACACTAGCGCAAATTTTTCCTCACACAAAAGTGCACGCCGATTGAAAGGCTATTCAGATTGCATATGCAAATATTACCCAATCGAATTGGGTAAAACGGGTAAATAATGATAAAACTAACGTCCGGGGTAAGAGTGCAAATATTTTCCTCGCAGTTTCACAACTACATCTACAAAAAAGGCACGCATACATTTGAACGTGATTACCACTATTGACCAACAACCAAATATTTGAATCAACCGTTAAAAGGACGTTAATCGATGGGAAGCAAACAGAGTGTGACGTCTGTTTCTCTGTGCTTCAGTATTGTCACAGACGAACAGACATAACACGATAACACTTCGAACATTTTTCGATTCATATCATAGTCACGGGAACATGTTCTCCCAATGCTAAAAAAACTGGGTTTGGCCGACCATCAACTAGGTGGCGGTGGTGAGCAAATGTCAAACTCGAACAAAAACGATGCAAGTTGGCCAACTATCAAATTTATAAATAACCCGTTTAATCAATGTACGATGGGAATCATCAGAGTGTTACGTCTGTTTGTCTGTGGTATTATCTGTTAAATAAAAAAAAATCAAATCAAAATTGTGAATTCTAACAGCAAATTAAGGGAAAACTTTACAAAATACTCACATGGCTGCTACAATGACTGACTTGAACTAGGTGCTACTTGCGTTTTCAAATGCATACATTAAAAAAAAATGTTCCGACGGGCAGGCTATGCGGCGGACCATGGTCAAGACCGGGAAGACACGGGAAACTCGGAGTAAATGCACATAAACCGGGACACTACATTTACAAGGTGTATTGATAAAGGAAGATGGTCGGTTAATAAAAAAAAGGTAAAAAATACTCATCTGACGGAGCATCACTCTCTCGCGCTCAGGGATCATTGATGATGACTGTTGACAGTGGCGGCGGGTGAAAACATAGCCCCCACCAACACTCCTCCTCGATGTTTGAACCTCGAGCAGGTTCCATGGTCTTTTCCTCGAACGTATGATCCTAACATACGCACATCTACTTTCGATCGCACCGGCACTTATGCCAGCACCGCTGCTTAACGTCCTTGATCGGTCGCAGCTCACTTCGCTTCGTCAGCTAACGCCTGTCAGCCAGCACACTGTTCCGCACTTGATTCCGAAACTCCTCCTGAAGGTGGCGCCCGTCGTGTCCCAACGACTGCACCCGATTGCCCTTTCTTGCTGCACTGCTTCTTGGTTCACCGCCTTAACACTCTTCGTCTTCAGCTCGTACAGGTTGTCACTGACTTCGCCGACGGCCACTACATTTCCTCCTGTACTGATGATGTCGCACTTCGCAGCTTCAAATTGCACTCGGAATCCTTTCTGTGTCAATTTTCGAACGGATAGCAATCCGCTGCAGAGTTCGGGTACGTACATCACTTCCTTGACACGAATCTCTCTTGGCTTCCCGTCGCTGCCGTAACACTTCACTAGTCCTTCTCCGGTTCCTGCTGACTTCGACCGAGACCCGTCTGCCAGCATCACATCAACCTTTGCAGTCTCGTCCAGCTTGTCGAAAAAACTCCTGTCGTTCGTCATATGGTTGGAGCATCCGCTGTCCACAAGCCAGCGACCCCTACACTGACGACTTCCAACTGTGAAGCAGATCGGTTTGTCCGCTTCCGCAACCTGCTTGGCTCTGGCATCACGATCGTCTTCTTCCTTCTCGCCTTGCTCCTTCTTGAACAACCGACAGTTCCGCTTGAAATGGCCTGGCTTCCTGCAGTAGTAGCAGACCTTCTCCTCCTGCCGCTTGACGTACATCCTCATCGCCCGCTCATCTGTTTTGGCGGAACTCCCGAACCGTTCCGATCGTCGCTGCCACTCGTCCACAAGCTTCTGCTTCACCAGTTCGATGCTCAAGTCTTCGTCTTTCCGGCTTTCAAGGGCTGTCACCAATCCGGAGTACGAATCCGGGACGCTACGAAGAATCAGCGCAATCTGCAACGACGTGTCCATCTGCTGACCAGCGCACTGCAGCCGGTTGAAAAGCTCCTCTAACTCAAAAAGATGTTTCTCCATTTCCTGGTCCTCCGTCATGTTCAGATTGCAGATCCGTTTGAGCAATGAAACCCGTGACGTCATCGTTGCCGACTCGTGGTGCGCCTTCAATTTCACCCACGCATCCTTAGCCGACGTCACATTCTTCACTAGGTGAATCTGGTTATCCGATAAACCCAATACAATAGTCGCCAGCGCCTTCTGGTTTGCTTGCTTCCAGCTGGTGGAGACCGGCTCCGGTTTCGGCTCGTCAATCGCAAACCAGTAATCGTCACGTATTAACAGCATCTGCATTCTCACCTTCCATGTCGAGTAGTTACTGTTGTTCAACAACGGAAACGAAACTTTCTCAGACATTTTCAATACTTTCGACTTTTCACAACCGTACCGACAATTTTGCGACGCACTGTACAGTCAACAATCCCATTCACAACAAAGTCCGGCAGTGAGGAAACGAACAAAAACACTTCTCACTGCACTCGGGATACAAAACGAACAGTGGGGTGACACGGCTGTCAAACTCGGTACATCGCCGCTTCACCCAACATCATTTTTGGTACGGCGCGTTTTGGTACCCACTTTCTGGTCGGTTTACCCTAACTTGCTCCTGATTTTCGGGTGTGTGGCTCGTGTGTTGCTAGTGCTTATTTCAGAAATTACACATTTCAAACGAAATCGTTGTTTTTGATGATTGTTTCTCTTTCCTTATCACTTTGCACGATATTATATGTAGCAGCGAAGCAGTGTCGATGTTTCCAGCGCATTTTTCCATGAATTAAGCAATCAAAACAAAAACATTGGACGCCATGTTGCATTGAATGCTGGGTAGATGATTCTGGCCCTTCGTCATCCCCCTGAAAACGAACTACCACAGACTCAAACACGCACTTTTCACAGAGTCAACATTTGTCCATTATTGTCCAATCTTCAGCCGGCAAAACTCTTCCTTTCTTCTTCCGGACGGGAAACAATCACTTCATCCAAAGCGCCGAACAGGTATCACAAAGCCTAACACGGCCTACTGCTCCATCTTTTCTTCCGGACTCACACTGGAACTTTCGCACCCGGCGGGGACATTTACCACACTCGCGTCACTGGTTCCCATAACCTGTTAGAACATCCGACGGGCAGGCTATGCGGCGGACCATGGTCAAGACCGGGAAGACACGGGAAACTCGGAGTAAATGCACATAAACCGGGACACTACATTTACAAGGTGTATTGATAATGGAAGATGGTCGGTTAATAAAAAAAGGTAAAAAATACTCATCTGACGGAGCATCACTCTCTCGCGCTCAGGGATCATTGATGATGACTGTTGACAGTGGCGGCGGGTGAAAACATCGCCCCCACCAACAAAAAACACCCCAACTCACCTAGTTCAGATTCAGCATAGACGAATTTATCTTCGTTTGTGGTTTCAGTAAGCAAAGCCAAAATGAGTTTGCTTAGGGTTTGCTTCTTCATCACATGAAGAATGCCTCTGAAGTTTGTATTTGGATTTTATATTGGATTTCAAGATCCTTCACCACTTTTCGAAAACATATTAAGAAATGAGTTAAAAATTCTTGAATTTATTAAAATTCTCTCAAAATTTCTCTCTTAAACTTAAAACAAGCTCATTTCTAAACAGAAATTGTTTAACTAATTGAACACAAAAAAAATAATAGAGTTCACAAAGTTATAATAAAATAATTTTACGTTCAAAGCTTTGCGACCCACCAAAAATTAACCCGTGACCTATCGGTGGGTCGATAGGTCCATAGTTTGAGAAACACTGGGCCTTACTGACAAAATGAGGCGAAGCATTGGGATTTCATTACACAGCGTAACAAAAACTAACTTTTGGTTTGTCTTAGGAGCAAACTTACGTGTCTCTGACAGATTTCGGGTCACTGAATCCGAATCCGGGCTCAGATTGGCTCCAGCACGTCACAATTCTGAGCTATACATACCTCAATTTATAGGGCAAAATATGCGATTTTCGGCTTTTTTGACTGCAAGCCATTAAGGATGGAAATATATGTTTAAAGCAATCAAAGGATAAATTGGTGAATTTACATTAAAATTATTGACTCATGCCAAATATTTCGTTTTACCAAATCGAATTTGATAGTTTTAAGCGATTTATGTTAGGCACGATATTTCCCATACAAGTCATCCTCCAAAAGTTGCATGCAAGTTTACATACTGATATAAAATGCTTAAATCTATTAAATTTGATTTGGTAAAACGGAATATTTTGCATGAGTCAATAATTTAGATGTAAATTGACCAATTTATCCTTTGATTGCTTTAAACATATATTTCCATCCTTAATGGCTTGCAGTCAAAAGAGCCCGAAATCGCATATTTTGCCCTATAAATTGAGGTATAGCTCAACATTGTGACGGGCTGGAGAAAATCTGATTCGGATTCGGATTCAGTGGCCCAAAATCTGTCAGAGATACATAAGTTTGCTTTTGATACAAAAAAATGTTGCGTTTTGTTATTGATATATCCTCTTTTTTTATCAAACGTCGGATCACTTTGCAGTTTTCGATAGGCATATATTGTGCGTACAGTTGAAAACACTAGTTTAACAAAATAAAACGAAGGTCGTGAACTTCTGTCAACGACCAAAATTTTTGAAGCACAATTTAGCGCTGATTTCGAAACCGTGTTTCAAAAAAGTTTAAGTAGGAAAGTTATTGAGTTTTCGCTCAATATCGAGTTTTACAACTTTTTAAAATATGGATTTTATTAAAATTCAATGCTATCAATTTAAAATATTTTTCCATAAATTCAAAGCTTATTATAATACCGTTCGATAATCTGAAGGCAGGTTTTGCGTCAGATTGATGAAATTCAAGATATTGGCGAGTTTTAGGGACAATCACCTCAAATTTTAGCAAAATTTCCAAAAATATTTGAAGAATTTTTTTTTTCAATAAGAAAACTTCCAGTCAGCATTTCTGAATCATCGCGACGAATCAGACATTACCTCTGCTGCTGTTTGTATTAGTGAGATCGGAGAAACGTCAGACTCCCGCCAGCTGATTGGCTGGCGACGACTTGTGCGATGGTTTCACCCGAGACGGATTCAAATCGTCACGTTCGATAAGGGGGAAAATGGACAATATTGTGGCGTACCATTGACGACAATAAATAAACTATTGTTGATAATGTGTTATCCTCTCAGTGTTATCCTAATTGTGATATTGTGTAAATTAAATGAATGACAAAATCTAAAACCAAAACAATAAAACACCGCATCCCCATACTTTAAAATCACTCTCTTTATTTCATGTAGGAATTTCTTTCGTTCACCAAAACTTACTCTGCCATGGCCACAATTGGTTCGAATAAAAATGACTCAAACTGTCTGAGGAAACTTGTAAGATAGCATTGCATGTTAACTCACCCTGCCTTCTTTTCTTGTTTTCTAGTATGATCCTCGCCAGTCAAATAAAAGAAAAATATACATTTCGAACTTTTACATTACTTCAACCAAGTACTGAGTGATTGATGTATCGTGCCACAACATTTTCATTTTTTTTTCTTATCGTGTAAATAATAAAAACTTAAAAAAATATATAAAAATTAGCTACCCCAAACAAAACGTTACCGCTCTAAAGCCTTAAAAGGATTCCAATCCATCCAGTTTCGATTCATCTGTTCTTATTTTGATTTGCGTGAATTTTCTCTGACCTGTCATAACATTTCGTTGCAAATAAAACTAAAGTTCACTCTCGAAATGATTTACAAAAGTCCATCGTTTCTTTTGCTAGCTCACATGGTTTTCCATTAATTTCTAAAGTAAAAAAAATCTCTCACTCAAACCTCACCTTTTCGTTTTCGATCGCACATGCATTCCGTCGATTCTTGGTTTGTTTTACCTGTAGATCGTAGACCTCTCTAGAGTTTATAATGGAAGTTTATAAGTATCTTTGGAAGACCGTTTTCCGGATGTTATTAATTCTTTAATGTCATTTTACGTTTTCAGATCTTTTACACCCCAAGTAACCACATGGTTCTATTATCCGCCTTGCGTGCTAATATAGTGCTACTGTAGAGCTGACATGCTATATATTGGCCGTATAACAGCAGTATAAGCCCTAAAAGGAGAAATATAATGCTAATGGTTACTTGGGACCAGTCAAATTGATCATCCCAAGAAATGAATTCTTATTGAAATGTTCATTTCAAGAGATTTTCAAATCGACTGAGTTCCGTTCAAGGGACAAATCATGAAAAAGTTTTCAAACTTCTAGGAATATCAAGAATTTGAAAAGGTCGGTCACCAAGAATAATTGCAAGATAGAAAACTAGAACTGGATTTGTTGAAAAACGCGTAGTGCCTTCCAAAGAGAATTATAAACCATATTTCATTTCGTCACGCACTGTCGTAGTGGCTTTAATAAATCATTCATCCCGGTCTACCTTGATAGAAGCTACCGAACACTTGCGTAAGAGTTTAATAATTTAACGGATAGATTAAAAACGGAAAATGAGGTGTGTGTAAATAAATAGAAAAAATATGCCTCGTTTTCTCCGGCGTCTGCCAGAGATCAGTTAAACGAGCGACCGGATGACATTAAGATACTAGGTAAAAATTAAGCAGAAGAAAAAAACAACACTTGTACGTCAACGTCAGAACAGGGATCGGGGGAGCGCGTTGCGTTGCGTTGCCTTAGCGCTTAGCGTCTCTTCCACGTTACACCTTTTCGCCTACTGCGCGCGTTGACACCTTCTCTCATTCAGCCCATTTCAAAGCGTTTATTAATTTCTTTCATTTCTGCGCTGCTCTAAAAATAAAGCTCCGTCTCAGTGATGCCCCGCTGAACAACTGGCCTATAGTCCACCCTCATCACCTTCCTCAAGAATAGACCTGGCCCGTCGGATGTCATTCTCGTATTAAAAAAAAAATAATGATCATTTGCCACTTCAGATCTTGGCGATTTTTAAGGACAAACGTCTTGAAATTCCGCTTCAACAGTGCATCAGAACTTGAGATGCACAAATCTCAAGAAGCAAGCTTCAAACAATAGTGCCTTTTATTATTTTGTTCTTGCTCACTTGTAATAAGCTTAAAATAAGAAGAACAGGTGTATTGGTTTTGTTTACGAAGAGATTTGTGCGCTCGAAATCGTGAGTAGGTGCTAAAGTCGGCCATTGTGGCGGCCATTTTGGGATTCTAACAAGTCTGTCCTTAAGTGAATTTGTGAATAGTTCATTTCTAGAGATATGCAACACTCTTCACGCTCTTTCAAAAGACTTCTAGAAAATTGAAAAGAAGTTTTTTAAACTAGTTTATGAGAAAAACGAATGAGCATACACACCAAGACGCTTTCAGCAAATTTTTGCTGAATTTTGCCGAGCTGAAGAGTTGAGAAATTTTTTTTGCTGAAATTTCGTCAAAACTAGCTGAATTTCAGCAAAACGTTACTGGTGATCAGTAGATTTTACTGAACGAATCAGCAAACTTTGCTGAATTTCAGCAAATATTTTGAAAACGTTTTTGACCATTATTTTAGACGGGAAAGGTCTATTGCTGAAATTGTGACTGACCGCAAATTTATGAACTTTTGTATTGCCCCTTTCATGTGTGTTAGGTGTGCGTCGGCCACGTCAAAGCCAGCTTTCTCTTTCGCTCCTTCGTTTGCGTTGCTGAACACTGATCCCTGTTCGTGTCCCTGGCGACTCCGCTTGCACAATCTCGAACTCATTCTCTTCCCAGGCATGCATCGTCACCTTATTAACCTACTTATGGCTTTCCTTAAGCTTCCTAATGAACTCCTGCTGGTATTCGCATTTCAGTTTGATGTCCGGCGGGCAGATCGACAGGCGGAACTCGAGCGTGTCGTCCTCGTTGAGGTAGCCTTCGTCTCGAAGCCGATCGTGGTGGATGTACTGCGGCCAGCCCCAGATTTTCTTCAGCTTGAACACGTTGACGCCCTCCATCTTGATGTTGGCCAGCGGGTTACGGTGGAGCAGCTCCACGCGGTACTCGAAACGGCTGTAATAAAAGGAAGGATAGATAAATGGATACATATGTTTGTAACTCGATCACTGTTATTTCAATAGTGTTACAGTAAAATAGGGCCTAAATATCCGAAGCGGTAAACTCGCAGATATTTAGCATGACGTTGCTAAAAAACAGTTTCGTTTTCCGGGCGGTTCGGGTCCTATTGAACTGTTCAGAGAACAAGCTGAGAAGCAGGCTCTGTCCCAGTTGGAACGCAACGCCAGAAAAAAGAAGATTTATATCCTATCCATCTCCTCCATGGTAAATATAGGGATAATGCTATTAGATAGTGGAAAAAATGGGCTTTGGCAGATTATTTCAGCATGGTTTTCCGCTGAAACTAATTAGGTTAATATGGATCAAATGCAAGTGTTACTGTAAGTAAGAACTTGATGTTAAAGTTCATAATTTGAACTTACCTTCCGGTGACTCCCTCGAAGAGTATCAGGAACACGCTCAGGTGGCACCCTCGACCCTCGTTGTGTCCGTTGGCGTAGATCAACAGTCGCCATGTGAAGCCAAGGTCGTCTACCAGTGGATCTGAATAGACGAACCCCTCCTTTTGCTGCATCTCGGAGAAGTTTCTCAACGTATACGTGATCGTACTGTAGGCCGGAATCAACTCTCTAAAAGGATATAGAATATAGCATTTTCCGTGAACTGCGTTGACCATCAATTGATCATACCGTTTGAGCATCTCGTTCTCGCGTTTCGCGTCCACCTTCAGCAGCTGTTGGTATTCGCATTTGGCTTTGTAATTTGGAGGCCTCAGCGAAAACCGGAAGTACAGCGAGTCGTGCTCCTCGTTGATGAACCCACTGGCGCAGACCATGTCCAGTCGGGCGAACTTGGTCCATCCGAATCGTTCCTGGATCTCGAACGTCTGCGTTCCCTCCATTTTAACAGTCTTGATTGGATCATTGTGTAGCAGCTCTACGCAATATTCGTAGCTGTGAAATATCCAAGGCGTCAAATTTCCAATTATTCCTCCAAAACAACGCATTTCTCTTACCTTCCGGGAATCCCTTCCAGTAACCTCAAATACACACTCAACCACTCATCCTGTCCTTCCTTGTCTCCGTTCGGGAACACGATCAACCTCCAGCAGCAGCCCAGATCGTCGTAGCTATTGTCGGAACAAATGTCCTCGTTGTTCTGCCGTAAACTACCAAAATTTCGCATCACAAAAATGTTCGAATTATACTCCGGATAGGCTATGCTCTGCAGGGAGCTATTTTCCTCCCGCAGGGTCCGGATCTTCGTCAGGTGTTGACTCAACTGGCTGTTGAACTGAAACAGAAGCTTCTCCTCCTTGAGCGTTTGGTATTCCTCCTGGTACTGGCAGCGCAAGGCCAGAGTGGCCGGTCTGATTGACAGGCGAATGTAGATGGAACCGTCGTCGTTCAGGTAGCCCTCCTCCAAGACCCGTTTCACCCGGATAAACTTCTGGTAGCCTCGTATTTCCCCCACTCGGAAGTCATCTTCCGATTGGAACTTCACCTGCCGGTCGGGGTCGTTGTGTAGCAGTTCCACGATGTATTGGTATCTATTTCCGAGAGGGAAATTCGGGTTTTTGATCAATCATACCGTATATGAACACATGTAGGAGCACTTACCTTCCTGCGACACCATCGCATAGCTCCACATACGTGCTGAGGTACCGGCAGTTGGTGTTATTGCCTTTGGGGTAAACGTTCAACCGCCACCGGGATCCGACCGTGTCCGTGTACTGCTTGGAGAGTACGATTGATGTCGTTGGATCGCGGATGTTGCAGATGGTGATGATGTTGCTGTCGTATTCACTGAGGGTAGAAGGATACATCGGATATTACTTTCATTAAATATTCGTAGAGATAAAATGAATGAAAGTGACACCGTTAAATCCAATGAATCTTAAAAAAAATATACAAAAATTCCTAGGAAAAATAGTTTTCTGATCAATGTCAACTCACTCAGGGTTTATAGAACAATAAATCAATAGAAAAAAGTCGGGTGTTTCAAATAGCCCTCCGTATTTTGGATTTTGTTCTATTACCACACTTTAATTTGGACTATGCCTCCCGCTCTAGGTGACTCCTTGCCGCTCCGTCACCAGGCGACGTGAATTCGGGTTACAAGTACAACGTAACCGTAAGTGTTACCGCGCATAGGCTGCCGAACCACTTGGGCAGTGACTGGTCTTTCCAGCCAAAAAAGTGGTTCAAAATCAAAGTCATAACGGAAAACTTCTCAAAATAGAAGCCCTCTCTACGCTAAATGTTTTTTTCTTCGCATCTGGTATAGCTTATATGATATCAGTGCATCAAACGGAGATAGTCAGGTCAGGATTTTCACCAACGACGAGTAACCTTGCGTCTCCATTGGTTTGATTCAAATCAACTGGAAGTGGTGCTTAACCATGCGTCTCCACTGCCATACAATTAGCCCGTCAAGAGATCACAACGTAAAAGTGACGAACCTGATCATGAAAATCGGTGATTGTTTTCGCGTTAATGTTCTAATCTGTGACTAAATAGTGCTAGTGTCCTTATCAAATTGTTCCTCCTCCCGCCCCTGCGGCAGGCTGTTGCCACCTGAACCAGCATTCGAAAGCATATTTGCATAAGCATAATTGAACCTAAAGCTTTATCCAATATTGGAAACGAGTCGCTGTGTAATATTTCATTTTGACTGGATGCTGAAAGACAAGGATGTCCTTGTCAACAGCAAGAATGAATCAACCACTGCTATCCAAGCAGTAGCCCAATTGTTCCAATGATCACGAAGAAACGAAAATACAGTGACCCCACACCGATGGATCACCTTAATTTTGTATACTATTTATGAATCAACATGTTGATCGATCAAATGAGTGATCCATAAATTGTGATCATTTTTGCCGATTCATAAATTGTGGGGTCACTGTAGATGCAAAAAACGAAATACAGCCGAGACTCTTATAAGATCACTTGGTCGGGGGGCGCAATAGGAATCCGCTTAATAGGAGACTAAGAGCCTATGGGATTTCGGCTTTTTGGGGGTATGGCCTATTATCTCGGGTGTGTTAAGAGTTCGCGCAATACTTTCTTCGGCAAAGTTTTAGGGCTTGATAAGATCTAGAATTTAAAACTTTGGTTCATATGATTAGTTGGCAACTTGGCCGCTAGAGGAACCATCAACAGTTTGTGCAATTTAGCACTACAGAAACCATATCAAGTTGTCAAGCAAATGTAACGATATGCGACAGCTCAAGACCCTGATAATTTGGAACGATAGTGTCTACGGGAAAGTTGCTGGGTACGCCAATAACTTATTGACGATGAGTTGCGAAGTTCGAAATTCCTCCACTGGGCGGCGCTAAAGAGCAAGTAAATTTCCAAAACCTCATATCTCAGAATACCGATAACTTAGAAAGTTGGTGTCTTTGGCAAAGTTGATCAGTATGACATAAACTTACATAAAAATAAATACTTGTCTATGTCATACTGGTCAATTTTGCTGAAGACGCCAAATTTCTAAGTTTTCGGGGGGAGCGACACAAGTTTTGCTGAGCCGAAAAACCCCAAAAAAAAAGTCGAAAAAATACGAAAAACCCGGTAAACGCCGCCTAGTGGCAGAATTTTGAAACACCTGTACCGTACGTCACTAAACCTTGTGGTATTTTTGATGCAGTTTTATAATCAATTCCAAGGACAATAGGTATACACGAAAAAAAAAGAATCAGTTAGGGGTTGCTCATAAACCACGTAGACCAAATGTTGGCCCCTCTGAAAAATCTCGAAAATAACACGGCATGTCGTGTCCCTTGAAAATCCTACATATTCTACGCGTTACGTTTTACGCGAGAATCAAACTTTTGCTTCCAAAAATTGTTATGTTGTTAAATACATGCTAACCAGCATATCCCTTTCGGGACGAACTAGCACAATCGTGCTGTTTTTCGGCGTTGGTTTTACACATTTTTTTCAATTGTTTTTTCCTCAAAATATGTCATGTAAATATTTTTTACGATCGAGTTATTACTCTCTCTAGCTTGTATTTCTGAGCCTCAGCTTTGATTGGAATTGTTTTTAAAAAAACGCAATGTTAGGCGCTGTCCATAAACTACGTAGACTCTATTTTGGCAATCTCAGACCCCCCCCTCCCCCCTCGTAGACTTTCGTCCATACAAAATTTTCGAAATTTGTAAGGACCGTAGACTTTGGCCAGACCCCCCCCCCCCGTCCCCCCCTTAGAGTCTACGTAGTTTATGGACATCCCCTTAAACAAAAAGTAACCAATCACCCTGGAAGTTGAAAATTTTTTATCTGTCGTATTTTTATAAATATTTGTTCAATCCAGGTATGCAGTGATAAAAATCGATAGAAAAAGAGTAGTTCTGCAAAACGGCGAAGAAAAAGTGGTACTTTGTTGAAAAGCACAAGATTTCTGGGTGCTCAAAGTGAGACCAGCACAATTGTGCTGTTCCGTCCCCAAGGCGGTCCAAGTTCCATCGTAAATTGCCTATTCTTAGGCGTTTTATGGTACAGAAGATTCATTTTAAATATAAAACCACTACAAAGTGTTAGTTTGTAAAAACTTAGACGTATAATTTTAACTCAAGGAACACGATATCAGCTTGTACGAGTTTTTTAAAGAACTTTGAATACTTGGATGAATAGTATTACTCCATATTATCGAAATCATGAATTAGATTCGAACTGGGATTTGCTGGTCTTATTATCTTCTTCTTATTCACTTCTTTGATTTGAATACCCTGTCAAGCTGATCTCGTATTCCTAGATTAAAATTATACGTCTAAATTTCTACAAACTAACACTTTGCAGTGATTTGATAATTACAATAAATCTTCTGTACCATAAAACGCCTAAAAGTAGGCAATTTTTAGCAATTACTAACATCGACCGGCTTCAGGACGGACCAGCACAATTGTGCTGGTCCTTATTTGACCCCAAAAAGTGCACAGGTGGATAAAGTAGCCAAAGTAAAGAAAGTTTTATTCTAGAGGACGTTAAATTTTTAAGAGAAAATTTGAGATAATCATTTTTTTATGGTCCGTCACGAAAGGGATATAAAACGATCAGATTTCAAAATGGGAATTGGTCCTTTTCACTTCGACAGAAATCAAGAAATACAGCGTAACGGGACACCATCGCAAAAAAAATGACAAATTTTGACTGAACGCCAAGAAATTTTCAACTTTCGCGAAACAGTTTTCAAAGTTTCGAGTACTGTTAGAAGAACATAAATAATTATCTTCATGTTGGTGCAAAAAGAAACAGAATTGACAGCAAGAGCCCGGAAATATCGTTCGATGAAGTTCAAAAACCAAGGTGTAGAAGTGCGTGGAATGTGTCTAAAGCACCATGAAAACCATAAAAAACTGTCAGGAAACCCCCTGAAACGTTCCCCCCTGAAAACCCTTTGAACCCTTTAAAACCCCCTAAAATCTTTTGAAAATATCCAGAAACCCCCTGAAAGAGCCTGAAACGCCTTAAAACCTCTCTGAACATACCCTAAAACCATGAAACGCGTTGACTTGAAACACCTGAAACCTTCAAAAACGATTTCCAAATCCATTGAAATTCCTGAAAAGCCTTGAAACCATTCTAAAAACCCTATAAAACTCATATGAAAGCCCCATGAAACCCCTTTAACCGAAAGGCATTGAAGCTCTTCTGAAATTTCCTTGAAAATCACTTGAAGATCCTTAAAAATTGCTCAAACTTCCGGAAATTATTACAAAACCGCTTGAATAAGCGCCTTGATACGCCCTAACCCTTCTTTGATGTTAGGTTATGTGCACCACGCTGGCGCAGTGCACGTTTAGTGTGCGCGCTTGAGTCATATTGACCCCAACATCTTACTAGGGTTAAAATTCCTCTGAAACCATCCCTGAAACCTTTTTGAAAGCCCTCAGTAATCACATGAAACTTATAAATGAAAGTCTGACAAAATTGTAGCAGACAATTTAAAATTTCGCCTACCGGGGTGAACCGTTCAACAATTAGCGAGAGTCGGTCAACATTAGGATGAGTTATCTTAAGGAAGTTCCGAAATTACTTAACAATAAAGCTCCTTAGAAGGCGCTAAAAAGAAAGTTGCAACAAGCTGCTTAGCTCAAAAAGTACCCTCTTATCTGAACTTTTCATTGCTTGGGATGGTATATAATTACAGTGTGAACTTTTTTGTACCATAGGCTACGGGACGGGTGCATAAATTAAAAAGAACATAAACATAGAGAATTTTGTGCATACAGTAATTCAGAGCTTTAATGAGAAAGCTTAGTTCTCGAGTACTTGCTCCTGGGCATTTGAGATACGTCCAAGGATGTTTCCTGGAGGAAAGGCCAAAACACGGATTCCAAGGGTGTACTTTTAGGGGATTTTCAGGGGGTTGTTTCCGGGGGTTTTAGAAGCCTTATAAGAGCGTTCCGACAGGTTTCATTGGCTTTTCAATTACAAAGGGTCATTTATTACATCCATCGTTTTTCGGGATGTAGATTTCCATCCTCCCTTTGTCACGCAATTTTCCTATGCCTAATACATGTACTGTCGCCTTTTTAAGAACTAAATGACTAAATGATCTTGGAGCACCAGTGAGATGTAATTTACTAATATCGTTGATATATATTAGAAAAGTAAAGGGCCTATATTGCTCCCTTGAGGAACTTCAACGTTGATTTGCCCTGCATATGAGACAAGCTGACTTCCATTTCCCTGATAGCCTCGAATCACATCATTTACCACTCCCCTTATTCCGTAATGCTCTAATTTATGCAGTTCAATGCCTTGATTTAATATGTCGAAAGCATTTTTAAGGTCTAAAAATAATACGCCCACATATCTCCTCATATCAGTTTCCTCCAATATTTTGTCTAAAACTTCGGTTATAGCAACAGTAGTACTACTCTTGCTGCAAAAATCATACTGCATGCTATAAAGTATATTGTGGATATCAAGGAAATGTACCATGCGATTTATTAACAATAAAAAAAAATATTTAGTACTAATAGGGTTGATTTGATATAGGCCGATAATTGTCAGGTTTGAAGGGATCTCCTGATTTAAATAATGGAATAACTATTTCTAGTTTGAGGCAGTTTGGATATGTTCCTGTTTGAATTATCAAATTGAATTATTCAAATAGAATTCGTGAAAAGGACTGTATAAAAAATGACTTTGAGATGGGATCAGAGAGGTTATAGGGGCGTTTCAAAGGGTTTCATTAGCCTTTGAAAGGCGTTCCAAAGGGTATTAGGGGCATTTCAAATTGATCACGGGGATTTTAAGGGCGTTTTAATGGGATACTTGAGGTTTCAACGGCGTATGGAGGAATTTCAGGTCCTTTAGACATCCGGAAGCACTCTTAACCCTTTGGGGACGGATGGGTCGTATTTGCCCAGTCGTGAAAATCGACCATCACAATCGTCTTTTAGACTAGCGAGGTTGCATCCAGGAAGGTGATAACTCCGTCTTCAAAGGGTTAAACCCCCTACAACGCCTCTTAAACCTTCAGGTATCCCCCGAAGCCCTGAAAAACATCCCTGTGACCCCCAGAAATCTCATGAGATTACCAGATGCCCGTTGAGACCCTTTCAAACACCCCTGAGACCTCCATATACCTCTCTGAAATCCCCGTGTGACCCCTTAAAACGATCTGAGACCTCCTGAAACACCCCTGAGACATCCAGGTTTGTCTTGAGACTCTTCGAAATGATTCTGAGCACCCTGAAGTGCCCCTTAAATCTCCAGGTACCCCCTGTGATCCCCTGGAACGCCCCTAAAGCGTCCTCGAGACTTCCTGGAATCCCTCTGTAACTTACCGAGGCCCTCTAAGACCTCCAGTTCTTGAAACGCCCCTTAGATCCCCTGAGACATCCTGGTGTTCCCTCCAACCCCTGAAACGTTCCTGAGACCCCCTTAAACGTTCCATAGCTAGTCTCATAGTGTTTGTGGAGAAAAATATTGTCGAAAAGAAATCAGTAAGTATCCACCAAATGAAAGCTAAGGGTTTAATCTTTCATTTGGTGCTTCGGGGGGTCTATGTAGAATCATTTTTATTGATTTCTTGAACAAATTTCTAAGATATACCCACTTTAAAGATACTTTTCACCTAAAATTCATATGGAAAAAGAACCCGCGGTAGATCATTTCACTCTTAGCAGCAAATGTTTTCAATAATATTCTTGTACCATAGACACCGTTGCCTCTAAGTCCTCCGGGTGCTCCCTTGGAACCATTTGAAACGCTACTGAAGTCTTCCTGGTACCCAACTGAACCCCCTTAGGACCCCCTAAAACGCCCCTGCAACCTCTCATAGCTCTCCCCTATAAATGGTCCCTGGCTGCCGTTGTCATGGTTACTGTTATTTATTTATGCACAACATTGGTTCTGAATAGCCCTCCCTTCTATTATGTATGCCCAACAATTTATGGGTCAGTTCCAATTGGCGAATTAAAATTAATTTTTACTTAAATTTGACAGTTCGACACTTAAACTTGACAGTTCTCCTAAGGAAATAATTATCGATCTGTCAAGGTTGAGTGAAAATTAATTTTAATTCTCCAATTGGAACAGACCCTAAAAATGCATAAAAATAATGTGCATGTTCTCATTTTTCAAATATTTTCTTTGATTTTGGTTGAAAATTTATAAACTTTTTGTCGAATTCCCAACTCGTCAAGGTCTTGAATTATTTATTTTTTTCTTGAGTTGATTTATCCGTTATTGCCCAGTTGATCAACTTCGTCCAAAAACTCTGTTGTGTTGAGTATATTGTGCTTTCAATAAAAAACGGGACTTTTCCATCATTTTCGGACTAAAATTTTGCAAATTTTGTGGCTTTAACGAAATTGCAGGAAATTCCCATTATCCCATTGTCTTATTCTTAATTTGGCGATAAGCAGAGTACATGGTCGGCATGGTCGCCGCCATTGGATAACGCTGGTCCAATTATGATGTTGCTAGCGAGGTGGTGCTCCGATCGCCTTGCGCAAATGCATCTCATTGGCAACTTTCTTAAAACACCCAATATTTTATTCCTTTCGCTGCACCCCCAAGATAAGATGCCATCATACTTAAAATGAGATAAACAGCCAAAATAAACATACCTATATCTACTAGCCAATAAAAGCGTTCACCTTCGATTCGACGGGGTGGTCGAGCTCAGCTAACGCTGGCTATAGCAGATCTTCTAATTAGGTGTGTTTCCAGCGTTTTCGGGGCGGATTCGATCGGTCGCTCCTATCTCTACAAATCTACGTCAAGTCAAATGTGCAGACTAGGTATAGTACATTTACGAATGCATATGTAGCATTTATAACAACAACTCGTAAGTTGAAGGTCATTATAGAGATGTGCCAGTTTGATATGGAAAATCTGCTTACAACGAATAAAACACGATAGTACGAGTTTTGAGCAGTTGTTTTAAAAACCGTGAATTACATATGTTGATGTTTTGGAAAGTGTCACAAGCATGCGAGACATTGCGACTATGAAACATAATAATCCATAATAAATATTTTCATTTTTTCATTCCCTTGAGCTTGAAATTGCTCCATTGTACGGTATCGTATTAAGATCGAAAATGAGAACCAAAAAATACAAAATAAATAACCAGATAAATCTGCAACTAGGCGAGCAATTATTTGTCGGTCATTTACATCTCCCGGTGATGGTAATGTGAGATGGATGGCCAATGACGGACATCCACGCTGCGCTGCTGTGGTAGATTTGTGACCGTTGCCATCAATTCGCCACGCTCATCAGAATTCACCTTAAATTGGCCTTTTGCTGCATGTGGTGTGCAATATCCTCGTAACAAGTGGGTGGTATAAGGCGACTGCTCGCAACACTTGCCAGTAACTACACCCCTACACAGGGGTTTTCAATAGGCTGTGAAATACCTGAATTGATGCCCATTATTTTCGTCAATCATAGGTATTTAGCTACATGCGCAATACAGCATCTACTATACGTGAATTGGCGAGCTAATGTGTACATTCTGTGTTAGCATATGACCGCATCACGATAATCGAACCGCGCAAAATAGATGCGATGAGGCCTCCGAAAATTTTCGTACGCTGCACGCCCGGCGAAAATTTCAACCATTTTAGTTGAAGCAAAGAGCCGCTATTTGGTCAAATAGTTGTGCCTTGGCGGCTAGATTTTTCGCCTCATTGACACATGTCTTCCAATTGCAATAATATGCTACTCGTTACGTTTTCCCAAAAATCGAGCGGAGAACATTATTCGAGTTGTTTCATGTTTCAAGCATTATTTATACAGCAACAGGTATGATTCAAATTCACTCAGACTCAGGCGTGATCTGTTGATACCTAGTTGTGGAAGGTGTGTTAAGCATTCAATACTAAATTGATATTGTTAGCAGAAACGGGCAACACAACATGGCAGGAGCTGGATCTAGGTTTATTTTTTATTTTTTGAAAATTCCTCATCGAATATAATGTTGCACTTTTCCACCAAAAATATATAGGGAATAGACAGAATGATAGGCTTGCGCCCATTTAGTTTAAATGCCAAGCTACAGAAACTCGCTAAAAATGCAAAAACATTTTTTTTTTTAAATCAGAGGAAATTGCAACAATTGAAGTTGAAATGAAATCCTCTTAAAAGTTGCTGATCCTGATTTTAATGTCAAAGAAGCAGGTATAAAGAATTAGCGTTAAGCATGCGAAGGTGCAAGACAATTACAAATTGTACAGACAATTACGCTGCAGGTTCGTGCTCAGCTAATAAAAATTTGCTAGGACAGTCCAATTATGAATTCCTTCACTTTTCTTAACGCTCCCCTAATCTCGTTTTTATGAAACATTCACTTTGGTTATTATCCTCGCCGAAAATCGTCGCCCCATAATAATCGCACAGCCTCGTTCTGCAAGTGCCGTACGAAGACAAGTGCTTAACCTAAAATTTGTAGCATTTAAATTAGATCCTCAATTATGGCTTAATTGAAACGCTCGCCAAACAATGTTTGTTTTAGCGCGTCCACTATTGACCGACGGCCAACGAAAAACGCAGAAAATCTGCCAGTGGGCACAAGGTTACCGCCGTCGCCGTCGCCGCCGTCAGTCGACAGAGCGGTCGCGTCAGACAGCATCCTCTTGATCGGATCCCGAGTCGAAGACAATAGCGAACTGGGAGCAAAAAAAATGTACTGATCAATTTGGCATTCATATGAGCGCTTGCACGCTGACGTCATCATTGTATCCTTTTCTTTCTTTCCTTCGGCGTCGGTCTATAAAACCGTCCTTGCCCTCAAAAAAATTTGAGGCCAATGTTTACAAATCGGTAACGCGCCACTTGGGCGGTGGCTTCTATATTCGTCTGTTTTCCGCTATAACTCAGTCAATTTTGAACCAGTTGGCTTGAAATGTTGTACACGGGTAGATACTATACCTATCTCACCGCATTCCAAAAATTGTGCCAATTGGTTCAAATTTGACTGAGTTATAGCGGAAAACAGACGAAAATAGAAGCCACCGCCCAAGTGGCGCGATTCCCTATGCGAATTCAATGAGATTAGATTTTTGCTGCAAGCCTCTATAGGTACCGTTCTAGGGTACACTAGAACTTTTTTATGTCATTGGCTGGGGGTGCATAATTTAAAAATGTGCATAAATTCAAAAGGGCATAAAAAGAGGAAATGGGACGCAATCAGTGAAGTATTAGATTTGTAGTAATGAGCTGCAAATCTAGTCCTTCACTGTCCTTTCTATTGTGTGCATAAATTAAGTCAGCGTTTTAATGAGAGAATTTAGTTCGCGAACAGGTCTTGCTCCTGGGCATTTGAGATGTGTTCAAAGAGTATCCAGGAAGTTCCCAGAGAGCACAGAGAGCCCAAAAAGGGGATTCCGAGTGGCGTTTTGTCAGGTTTCGCATGCTTTTTAATGTGATCATGGTCAGGGGTGTTTCAAAAAAAAAAATGAGGCGATTTCAGGACATTTCAAAGGGCCCTAAGGGTAATTCAGGGAATCTTAAAAGCCTTTCAAGTGCGTTACAAGGAATTTCAGGAGCAATTCATGACATTGTAGAGGTATTTCATAGAGTTTCAAGAGGCTTCAGGAACATTTTAACGGCGTTGCGAGGGCATTTAGGGGCGTTTAAAGGGATTTTCAGGTATTTCAAGTCAGGCCAGACAACCAACTATGTTAGGTTTTTTGCACCACGATGGCGTAATGCACGTTCAGCGTGCTTGTCGGGGTCATATTGATCCCAACATCGTACCCGGGCTAAATCCAAAGCGTCTCTGGGGCACTTCAAATGGTTTACGGAGATTTCAAGGACATTTATATGGGATTATGGAGCTTTCAGAGGCATTTTAAGACATTTCAGGGTCGTTCTAAGAAATCTCAAGGGTATTTGTGAAGGGATTTCTACTAGGGGATTTCTGTGGAAATTCTCTGAAACTTCCCCTTTAAGGCAAACTGGAAGCATTTCCTCACTTTTTGATTTTTTATTTTTTATTAAATAACGAAGCAAGATTTTCAAAATCGGTTTTCGTACACATGTAGAGTATGGATCAAGGTATCTTCTGAATTTTTTTTTTTGTAATGGAAAATGTTTTTCGTTTTTGCAGAAACCATTTTTGTCTTATCTCGCATCGCGTTTCGTGATTGTCATCAAATAATCCCTCTAAAACCACTCGGACTTCCTTGTAACGCGTCTGAGGCAATCCGAAACCCCGAAAACGGCCGCGTAATGCCCCTGAAACCCGCCAAAAATCCTCTGAAACTTCCTGCAATGCCTCCCAAATATTCCAATAGCCCCAACGGACGAAAATGCCTGCGTAATGCCTCTGAAGTTTCCTGAAATACCTTCGAAATCCATCTAAACCCCCTCGGATCCGATGTAACGCAATACAATACTGTAAGTGCTGTACGGCTTGCTGCCTGAAACACCAGGGAGTCCCTGAAACACCTCTGAAAGCTCCAGGTATTCCCAAAACCTCTTCGGATCCTTTGAAACGCCGCTGAGACCCCCTTAAACCCTTTTAAGATGTCCTGACTGGTCCTTTACCGACTTTTCAAACTCTCTAAGAAGAATACCCTCTTCGAATGAGTGTAATAAGTTATTGTACCATTTAATTCCGGCCTCGTTTGAAGTGCATAAAGCCTGTATCCGCAATAATCGGGACACAGAAATACAGCTGTAACTCTGTAAAAAATACATTAAAGTTGCTCAAATTCAGCCTCATAACATCTTAATATGTGTTCATTTCACCTACAAAATTCCATGTGAATCGGTGCAATACTTTTTGTTGTAGCAATGAAAGAGTAGACTGTGCGCCATTCAATTTTGTACAGCCCCTAGTTTTGCTTGTCAGCGCTGTAACTTTTGAATTTGGCAAAGGAAATGGCTGAAATTTTGAACACAAACCTCTTAATCTAAATTCGTTGCATAGGCAAAATTTCAAAAAAATCGACGCACTATCAAAAATTTTATAGTCGAAACATGTATTGAGACTAAACGTGATTTTAGCCCCTCAGACAGCAATTAGTCAGCACCCTTTATTGTTTCGATTGTACTATTAAAAGTACTACACCAATAATCATCAAATTTTGCAGACATAACATACACATAATCAACTACCTTCTGTGAAAATTTCATGAAAATTGGCAGAGAAATACAAAAGTTATGCATAAGCAAACATCGCACATGAAAAACACGAAAATTTTTCTCTTACACTCACCCCTATCAACACCTGTAGCTTTCAAACCAATTGATAAAAGTGGATGAAATTTTGCAAGGAAGTGTCTCTATAAGTATCATAACTACTAACAAAATTTCACAGTTTTCATCACAGAACTTTTAACTGTAGCGTAAAAGAACCATCTACTATGCGAATGGAAATTGGCCAAGATTGTACAAAATGCTTTAAACCACGTAGGTTTGTTTTTTATCCACAATTAAAAGTAATGCATCGATTTTTATGAAATTTGGCACAGATAATAAACATACTCCAAAGAGTTCCCAGTCAATTATTTGGTCAATTTTACCGATTCATTACAGCGCTGCAGCTGTACTTCTGTGTCCCGATTATTGCGGATACAGGCTTTAAAAATAACCTGCGGTTTTTGTGTAGTAGAATAGATTACTTTAAAATAGACACGCGGACTCCTTGTAACGCGTCTGAGGCACCCTGAAACCCCGAAAAAGCTTGCGTAATGCATCTGAAACCCGCCAAAAATCCTCTGAAAATACCTGCAATGCTTCATAAATATCCTTATAGTCCCAACGGAACGCATTAATGCACCTCACGCTATGTCTGAACCAGCAGATTATAAACAACGAATGTACATCGGGCTTCTTTCCACAAAACATCAGTATTCAAGTAATATTGTGCAGAAGGTTTCATAATATTCTATCGGTGAATTTTTTTCCATACATTTCTTATGGGAGAGAATTTGGCTGATAATGTGAATTCATGCAAATTTGTATGAAAAACAGCTTCTTCTTCTGTATGGCTCTACGTTCCCACACTGGAACTTGGCCTGCCTCTCTCCAACTTAGTGTTCTTTGAGCACTTCCACAGTTATTAATTGGAGGGCATTCTTAGCCAGCCATTGCATGAATTAGTATATTGTGAGGCAAGCACAATGATACACTATGCCCAGGAAGTCGAGAAAAATTTCCCGACCGGAACGGGAATCGAACCCGCCGTCTCCGGATTGGCGATCCTAAGCCTTAACCACTAGGCTAACTAGAGACCCCATGAAAAACAGCTAAAAAGATGAAAAAATCAAAATTTCTCCGATGAAGTATTTTAAAAGTTTCCGCATATGATAGTATAGCATAAATTATGATATTCTGTCGAAAGAAACCCGAAAATCCTCGAAAACGCCCGCGTAATGCCTCTCAAGCTTCTTGAAATGTCTTCGAAATCCTCCTAAAACCCCCTAGGATCCAATGTAACGCCATAAGTACAGTAATGTAAGTACTGTACGGCATACTACCTGGAACCTCAGGGAGTCCCTGAAACGCCCCTGAGACCTTAAGGTACCCCAAAACCTCTTCAGATCCTTTGAAACACTCCTAAGACCCCCTAAAATACTCCTGAGATCCCCTAGAGCCCCCTTGAACTTTTTAAGACCCATTGCGACGCCTTTGCGACCCCCTTTAATACCTCTGAGATTTCCTGGTACTTCCTCAAACCCCTAAAATGCCCCTTAGATCTCCTGGTATCCCCTAAATCCCCTAAAACGCCTCTGAGAAGGGCTGGATTTCCACTAGAACCCCATGAGACCCCTAAAAGTGCCCCATGAGGCCCCCTGAAGTGTCCCTGAGACCAAGATTGTTAATCGGTAAATTATCGATAATTAACTTAACGCAAACTCAATAACGATAAAGGTTGCTCAATAATCTCCCGATAACAATAATCAAATGATGAATCAAAGCTTCGATAATTTTGCGATAAATCTAGTAATCCTAGTGACGGCATCAACAACGATTTAGATCGTGAAGAATTTTTTTCGGAGACGTTATCGAGTCGATAACCTCCACTGTTAACAGTAGTGCCGATAACGTTTCCGCCTGAAGACGTTATCGTTTTCGACGACAAACGATTAGCAACCTTGCCTGAGACCTACTGGATCCCCATGAAGCCGTTTGAGAGGACCATGTAACCTCCTTAAACGCCCCTGAGATCTTCTGATGCTCCGCTGAAACTTCTTGGGACACCCTGAAACGTTCCTGAGATCTTCCTTTCCCCGTTTTTATTTCATTTTCTTATGTACAATATTGGTTCTGAATAGCTCACCCTCTTAACCTGCATAAAAAGAGGTTTTATTGTAGTAGAATAGAGTACATTTTAGACATTACATAGAGTTAATGAGTGTGCCTGAGGGCCAAGACTCATATACCAATCATTCCAGTTCGACGAGTTGAGCAAATCGACAATGATTTTTTCTTAAGGGCCTAACTGGCTTGATCGATTTCTCTTCTTCGACTCTTTCTTTCGCTAATAACTTGATCAAAACAAACAAAATCATTATTCTTTTTGTTTCTAGATCAAGATGTAGTCGTCGTCTTCGCATTTCAAACAAAAAATCTTTGGAAAACTTAATACACTTTCCGTAATAACACAAAGAGAGGATTGATGAAAAGAAATAGAAAATGTGCTAAGAGAGTGTTTCGGCTTTGACAGTCAACAAACTTGCATCGATTACTTTTAAATCTTTGCCGACGTTTCGGTCCTGGGAGTGGACCTTCTTCAGGACCTGGAATTTTATTATATCTTAATATTGACACTACGTATTGACATTATTATGTGAATGACTTACTCGATTTTTAAATCAACAAGTTAAATTTTGTTAATTTTAAAATGTCGGGTTTGGAAGGGTTAGTCTTCCTTCACTGGGGTATCGCTATAGAGGAAGATTCAAATTAGTACTGATACAAATTATCATTCACATAATAATGTTAATACGTAGTGTCAATAAGATATAATAAAATTCCAGGCCCTGAAGAAGGTCCACTTCCAGGACCGAAACGTCGGTAAAGATTTAAAAGTAATCGATGCAAGTTTATTGACTGTCAAAGCCGAAACACTCTCTTAGCACACCAACTCCAGTCGAAACCAATCCGAAATCGAAAATGTCAATTAGGCCCTAATGAAGAATCAGTGTCAAAATGTCTGGAAAAAAATGATTTTACTACTTTTTTGTAGATTTCGAAAATCAAATTAGTTGAGGTTAAATTGTAGGCACTTTTTAACAATTCTCCTAATTAGGGCCGATTTCTTCACCCTGGCTTAAAAGTTAGACCTTATTTAACTATATGGGTAAGCTTGGCCCTGGCGTACCGGTTAAGCTGAAGTGAAGAAATTGACCCTTAGTGCCATACAGGCGTATCTGCAGTGGTCGATTTCTCTTAATCGATTGTTTTTGTTGTTTTAGATGCTAGTTGTGGTTGTCCTTCATTGAACTACACCGAGTATGAATATTGAATGTAGTTTTGATAGGCATAATAATTGTTGGAATAGGTATGTTTTGAGAAAAAAATAATTGTAAATTCTATATACTTGGAATGAATAAAGAGTGTGGCGGTTGATTGAGGTATCAGTCGGCAGCCGCCTGGAAGCTGACAACTGCGTTCTTTTTCTTTGGTGTAAATCAAAGAAGGTGAAAAAGGTCATCAACGGAGCTAGCCTCGCTACGGTCTGTGTGGCCATGGTGGACTAGCTCTAACAGGTTATGGGCCCAGGAGCATGTTCCACAGCACGTATCGCCCTGGAGACGCAGCACGGGATCCATAGGTGGATTGGTTGGCTGTCGCGGAGGACAGAATCCATGGGAACGAAAAGCGGTACGATTCAACTGGATGACTGCTGGCTGGTCACCGAAAGGAGGTCGATGAAGGTATTGTGGAGTTGCGGAGGAAGCTCAGCGGTCGCACCTAGACGGGAATGTTGGCGACACGAGGAGTGATTCGGTGGACAATACGAAGGAGGAGCTCGGAGATGGATGAATCTGATCGGAGCTCAAACTATTGGTGAAGAGCTTGTGCAATGTGCAAGCATCGGAGTTAGGCCACTTGCCCAAGGCTTGGGGTGGAGAAGAGCTTCCAGGAGGAAATGATCATGTAGAAGAAGAAGGAGCGTAGTGTAGTGGAGTATAGTGTAGGAGGAGATGATCTAGTTAGATGGAAGGTGACCTGTAATTAAGAAAGATGATGTGTAATTAAGAAACAGTCATAGACGGAACGAGTCTCGCTATGACCTGCGTGGCCATGGTGGACTAGCTCCAACAAGGAGAACTTTCAATCTGGTAGCAATGACTATATCACAATGTGTGAGAATCTATCCAGGGAGCAGCAAGCACATAACACGGTAATTGATAAGTGCCTACTGCTCAAAGACATTGCAGAAATGGTTGGTTCAACGAGGAATGTCAGAGGATGTGACGGCCTGACCCACCAGAATAGAGAGCGGTACAAGAAAGCGAGAGCAGTCGGGAAAAGAATTTACCGCAGAAAGAAGAAGCAGTATGAGGAGCAAAACAGTATGAAACAAAATGATATGCGAACATTTTGCGAAACTGTCGATTCCCGTTATGTGCACCGACCATGGAGATAACTATGTTTGTGGTCACGGGGAGAGAGCATTTCGGTATGCACTAATGGTTTTGGACGAACAAGCTGTGGATCCCTCTAAGCTAGTGGGAGTAAAGAATGCTATCAAAGAGCTAAAGAACAGTAAGGCTGCTGAAAAGGTCGAACTCCCGGCTGAACTTTTCAAACACGTTAGTGAGCAGCTGCAAGAATCACCTCTCTATATTTTGTTAAAGATATAGGAAGAAGATCAACTACCTGCTAGCTAGTTATCAAAAGGAACACATACTAGAGTTTGCCAGTTTCCGAGGAATAACACTTCTATACTTGGCAAATAAAAATAAGTAACAAATTTTGTTAAACAGATTGACGCCATTGGATGAGTACTTTGTCGGCGAATTCGTAAGGGCCGTACAACGACCGATCAAAAGTTAACTCTACGACAGATTGTAATTCAATTGCAGAAGTACAACTTGCCCACCCACGATCTGTTTATTTATTTTAAAACAGCGTACGTTTCAGTGAGAAGAAATGAGTTATGACGAGAGAGAGTTCGACTGGAATTTGTCATCACATGGGTTTCGGCTTCTCAGTAATAAATTTTACGTCGACTACTTTTTGCCTTTCTCGTACACTAGTGTACTGGCAAGGCTATATGTTCACTCCAAAAATGACTTTTTGATAGAAGGCCCGGAGGGTCGAGTCACATATACCAATCAACTCAGCTCGACGAATTGAGGTGATGGCTGTGTGTGTGTATGTGTGTGGGTATGTGTGTGTATGTGTGTATGTGTACAAAAAAAACTCACATCACTTTTTGGCAGTAAACCTCAACTGATTTTAATGACCGATGGTTCATTCGACGCGGAATCTGGTCTCATTGTTTCCTATGGAAAATGGTTCGGATCGGTCCAGCCGTTCCGGAGTTCTGGCCATTTAGGTGTTCCGGACCAGTACCCTTGGAAGGGGCCATACATAAAAATGTAACAAACACATACATACGACACATCAAACTGTGGCATTTTTGATAACCTGATGAACAGTTAGTAAGAAAACAGTCTCAGACCATATCTGAACCGGTAGTGTTCCGGAACCGGTTCCGGGTGTCCCGCCGGAAGTGGCCAAATATAACAGAGAACCCAATCCATGCATGCGACACTTCAAATTGCGGCAATTTCGATAACCTGATGAACAGTTAGCAAGAAAACAGTCTCTGACCATATCTGAACCGGTTGTGTGCCGGATCCGGTTCCGAATGTCCCACCGGATGTGTCTAAATATAAAAGTGAATCTAATCCATGCATGCGACATATCAAAGCGCGACATTTTTGATAACCCAATGAAGGGTTGGCATAAACAATACTCAGACCATATCTGAACCGGTAATGTTTCGGAACCGGTTCCGGATGTCCCGCTGGAAATGGTGATCCAAACCCATGCATGCGACACATCAAACTGTGGAATTTTTGATAACCCGATGAACAGTTAGCATGACAACAGTCTCACACCATATCTGAACCGGTAGTGTTCCGGAACCGGTTTCGGGTGTCTCGCCGGATGTGGCCAAATATTAAAGTGAAGTGGCCGTATAAAAAAGTTGACAAAACTTTTGCATGCGGCACATCAAATCACGGCTTTTTCGACAACTTGATGACTGGTTAACAAAGAAGTAAGCTAAGACCACATTATGGACTGTCAGTAGTGCCGAAACTAGTTCCGGGTTTTCTCTCCGAAAGTGGCTAAATATGTATAAAATTGAGTCAAACCCCTGCATGCGACACAGCAAAATGCGGTTTTTTTTAAACCTAATAAACGTTTGCAAGCAAAAAGGCACAGACTATTTAAGCGACTACCGGCAATGTTCTGCAACCGGTTCCGGGCCGGAAATGAAACCAAACCCATGCATGCGATACCTCGAATCACGGCTTTTTAGGTAACATGATGAACTGTTGCAAGAAAATAGACGCAAGCCATATCTGTGTTACGGAACCGATTCCGGATGTCCCACCAGAAATGGTCAAATGTAAAAGAGAACCAATACATGCGATATATCAATGACTTATTCAGTAACATGATAAACGGTTAGCCAACAAATAAGCTCAGACCATATTTGGGAAAACCGGTAGTGTTCCAGAGCTGGTGACGAGACGAGTAACCCACCGGAAGTGGTAAAATATAGAAGGGATAAACCATAGCGGCGTTTTTGATAATCTGATGAACGATCAACAAGAAAAAAAGTCTCAGGTCACATCTAAAACTTGAAATAATATTTCGGAATCGGTTGCGGGTGTTCCATCGGAAGTGATTTAATAGAAGTGAACCAAAATCATGCATGCGATACATAAAATTGCGGCTTTTTCAAAAATTTGCCGAACGGTTAGCAAAAAAATAGCCTCCATCACATTAATTTTTGGCTTTTTGGGTAATCCGATGAACAGTTGACAACAACATAGTCGGTTCCAGGTGTCCCACCGAAAGTGGTCAAACGTAAAATTTAACAAAACCCATGCACATCAAATAGCGGAATTATAAAAGTGAACAAAACACATGTCAAAGCGATAAATCAAATCGTGGCTTTTTTGGATAGCCTGTAAACGTTGGGTAAGATTAAGTGAAGAAATGGTCAAAGTCTTCATATATGCAATAGAACAAAATCGTGACCAAAGCGATCTCTTCAAATCACACAATTTCAGATTCCAGCGGTGTAAATGTATAGTAGGATGGATCAACGTTTTATGGAAAAAATATAATTTAATCGCATCAAAACCTTATACAGTTTTTTCAATCTTCAATCTCCTTTTGCTTCTAATATTACTGCTCGCAATTTGGGTGTGGCTGATTGAGCCCTCGTTCTTCTCATTGCGATTGAAATTTGAATGGAAAATTTACATTTTCTGCATTATTCTCGTAAGAAGGTCAAATTTTACATGAATCGTGTTACCAATGATAATAAAATATAGCCTAAAGTGTGCTGAACTAAACATCACAAAGTGATCATTAATTGTGAATAAAGTTAGCCTTCTTCATGCATTAGCTGACGCTCACCCTGCTACCTTAGTTCATGGAATGGAGTCATAATGATCCCAATACACGGCTAGAGTTAAGGTGGTCAAGCAGTCAACTGAGAGGTGATATTTTTCAACTCTGTTTTGCTGTTGAACATTACATCGGAATATGTACCATCAATAAGTTTCCCAAATCGATGATGGCTTTGTGGATTAATCTGGGTTTTTTCATCTTCTCCTCGTCTCGACCCGGGATTGGGTCTTCTTCAAGGCTCGATATTAAGACGACAAGTTAAAATTATGTTTACAAAACAAAAAAAGTTGGTAGCTCAAGGGTTGATTTCTCTCAATAACGGGCATCGATCTGTCTCTACCAGAAATATTGTTTTTTCATAGTTTAAAACTGTTCTCTACTACATTTTTACATTCTCTATTGAACACGCGAAAAATGTAACACATCTCGTTGATAAGGTTATGAAGGAACTATCATTATTATCATTTCTATTTTGTTCCGTTACAGATCTGGACAATTTGTCTCATCAATGTTTTTAGTATAAGTTAGAAAATTATTTAGTTTTAAACCCATAAATCCCTCCTTTCCATTTTTTTAAATCCTCAACCTTGAAACAGCCGCGAGTACTTCGGCTTCCCATATTAACATAGTATTAAGGCAGTAATAAATTGTAAAATGTAAAATTAATGTAAAAACAATGATTTTTAGCCTAGGGCTAAAAATCTTGTTAATACAGATAAAAAAAATGATTTTGGCTCAATTATGCCCATGTAGCGCCCGAGCCTTCCAAATAAACGAATAAGTAAAAAAAAATATCATTATGATGGAATATATGATGTCTAGGGATCATGCACAGACAACGCAGTATATCTTGTAAAGTATGATGTAAAGCAAACGTATTTGACAAAGTTGCTGAAAACTGCATTTTGTACAATTTTGTCGTAGACATCAACTGTCTATCTGCATTTAAACCATTTTTTTATCACACTTATAGGTGGATTGACCATCCAGCTCTCCATGACAAAATAGACTTTTTATCTTATGTAGAAACTTCTGCAAAGAAGCTATACCGCACAATTGAAAAGTTATTTAAAAAAAGTGCACGTAAAATAAACCATTGTTGAATGGAGCTTATTGTAACCCATCAAGTATCCAAGTAAATTATATTACATTATCCGGGCTAGTTCGTCACTAATATCATGTATGCATATTTTTTTTCTATTTTTATTAACAAGCTGTGGCAT
This sequence comes from Aedes albopictus, assembly GCF_035046485.1. Classification (NCBI taxonomy): domain Eukaryota; kingdom Metazoa; phylum Arthropoda; class Insecta; order Diptera; family Culicidae; genus Aedes; species Aedes albopictus. The sequence continues at coordinate 19,966,742 of NC_085138.1, forward strand.
ACAGTTATCCTATTTAAAAATTGAAACTTGATCCCTTTCTGTAATCCATTCCTACCCGGGCCACAGCAATCAGAGTCTTCGAATTCCCATGCCTCTCAAAAAACGCATCGTTGCGGGCGCCCTTCGATTGTGTTTCGATTTCGCTGTGTTTCTCTCCTCTAATTTGAGATGTAGATCGTTTGTGCGAATGCATCGCAGGAAATTACGCCGGTCGGTTCAGATTAATATGTTCAATGTGTTGAGCCAATACGGATAGGGTACGGGGATAAGTGTACAAAATACGACCGATTTGCATAGCAGCTGTTTGGTAACCCTAAACCCTGCTTAAAGTTTCCGCTCGATTTCCTCACATGACCCCCGCGTGTGAGTGAGCCGCGCACGATTTTTCCTAATAATATACCCATGCTCACGTGCGTCCGTCAAGGCGAAGGGCTCTCTAGTGAAGCATTGGACCGCGATGGATGCTGCAAAGTCGAGGAAAAAAAGGTAAATTCAAAACCTATTTTTATTCTCATGCACAGGTTGTACTTAGCTACATACCTACATATATGTTTCAAAGGTAACACACTTGGAGAATGTTGGTGATCAAAGGTGAGGAAGCATTCCGTTCCTCTTTTGGCTGCGGGGCCAATTAAAATTTTACGTGATTGATTTTCGCACATTAGGCGATCATCAGTAGCGTTGGAAGTGGTGGTGTGATTCGTCGGAAGATCTAGCAGTAACAGAACAGATAATCAGGCATAAAATTGTTGAATTTCACATCTTCAACACTTATAACGATTAATTTGAAATTCATGTAGTTGAAGACATCCTGGGCTCGATTTTCAGTCGGATCAGGGTCTTTTCGTAATGAAAATTTGCTCAATTTCCCATAGCGCATCTTCGTACATGACATACTTTCTGAAAAAATGATCTATTGACGAAGAAAGTTTTCAGTTCATAACTGTTCTGCCGTATGCTCTGAGCTGACAAGCAGTTTCTGCTCCAGTTGAGATGTTACGCTAATATGTAAAAGAAGTTATGAGCCATTTAACATGACATAGATCCCATTGATTTGTATGATGAAATGTGCTGTTGATCAAGTTTCACCAGCCACATTGTGTCAACCGACCCGGTAGTAACACCACATGCGCTTGCAAGTTGGTTGACCCCAAACTGCAACGGAATTCCAGTTTCCAAACTAGATCAATCCACGTCAATCACATTCCGAACAGCAAGTGTCAATATGTGGCGCTTCAGCTCCAACCGTGGCGGGGTGTCCACACTCGTGCTCGAGCTTGAATGCATATTTAGGTTAAGCCAAATTCCAAATGAGAAATCATAGATATTGAAGTGAGTTAAGTAGATGCGCGTTACATAAATCTCCAATAAGTTCATCGAGTGCCCTTCACCACCGCTCTTGAACGGCTTGTTTCGGTTCACTTTCGATTGAATCTTGTCACTGACTGCTGGCTGCCTGCTACTGGTTCGACTGGCGCAGTCTCAATTGCATCCTTTCTTGTTCGCTATGACTTATGGGCCCACTGGTACCCTCTGGCTACCGATTTAACATACGGAATGGCAAAATCATATTCCATGCTTTGGGGATCGTGTGTGAATAACGCTGTGAAGCAACAGCTTCACAGTATTTCAATCGCATTGTACATCACATTCGAATAACCCCAAATGGTATGCTTCTGAGGTGATCACTTGTTTCGCTACGGTCAAAGTATTTCGAGTAGGTACGTACTGTGTGATCGATTACCGCCGCTTGAGAGGATCGCGCGTAGGCAAAAGTGGGTCCTTTAAGCGTGATGCTGAGCTGTAAAGCCAGGAGGTTCGTGAGTCTCACATCAGGCACTTAAATGTGTACGCTTTCGAGAGTGGTACTTTGGCACTTGAACGCGGAACCATAAAAGGGTATATGTAACAGATCGAAGGTCAACAGAGACCCTTTCAATTAGACTCGGTAATTTATAACCCTGCGCAGATGATCAGTTCGGAATGTGTTTACATCAAACCGAAACAATTCAGTGGTCATGTAAACGACAAGAAACACGATACTTTTCAAATTTTAACGAACATAGATTTTAGATACGTTGTTCGCGCGCTGTTTGTTAATTTATTTGGTTTGGAGTAGGAGTACAAGGTCCAAAATGCAAAATGGTGGGGTAAAATGGTCCAACGCATAAATTCACTCCAAAATATTTGAATATGATTTGATCATCACTATAGACAGAGAAGAGAAGGGTATCTTAGAACAAATCGACCACATAAAAAGTGATAAATTTTGGGCGTGAAAAAACGGCTCGATTAATTTTGTTCATGCTTATTTAGTTTTTATCATGTCTAAACTTAAAAAAACTACATACCTCAAAGTTTATTGATCACTTTCAACTTTCTACCGCTAAGTGTCGCAACCAACAGCATAAACCACCAAACCAACGATTTTTTTTCCGTTAATAGTGCTGCAAATTAAGGTTTTCTGAAGATTTTGTTATCAGCCATGTGTTTCCCAAGGAGATTTAGAAACACACGTGTTATGGTATACTGCCCATTTTAAGTGGCATCCTACTACTTACTTACTTTCAGTCTCGGGCACCCACGGTAGTGCTGTGGGCCGAATTGAATGATCTCTATCCTGGGCGATTGCCAGCCATCGCCTTGATCTGTGGCCAGGTCAAATTTTTGTCGACTTGATTTCGTTGTTGAGGCTGCGCCGCCATGAGCCTCTGGGTCTGCCTCTGCTGCGATGTCCTGCTGGGTTCCAATCTAACGCTTGCTTGGAGATTTCGTTTCCGAATTTCTGCCGCTATCGGCTTTTGATGACATCGACGACGGAGCTACACGTTGAAGATCCAATTGTGAGGCCACCATGCACGAATTATATACCGCAGGCATCTATTGATGAAGACTTGTAGCTGTTGAGTGTTCTCCACTGATAAACACCAGGTTTCACTGACATATATCAGCACAGATTTCAAGTTCGAGTTAAAAGTTCTGATTTTGGTGCGTCGACTGATCTGGTTGTTTTTCCATACAATTCCTAAACTCGCAAAAGCAGTCCTCGCTTTCTTGATCCGTGCACCTATGTCGATCTTGATGCCACCATCGGCCGCCATTTGACTACCAAGATATTGGAAGCTTTCAACATTCTCCACTGATTGCCCAGCTACCGAAAAGCTGAAAGAGTTGACCGTGTTTACATCCAACGATTAGGTCTTGTTGACGTTAATGATAAGACCTGCCGCTGAGGAGCGATTGGCAAGATCGTTTAGGTCAGTGATTCCCAAAGTGGGCGAAATCGTCCCCTTGGGGGCGAAAATCAGTCCCAGGGGGCGAAAACTTGAGTAATCAAAATTGGGGGGCGAAAATACTAAAAAGGGGGTGATTTTTTCAATGATTAGAAAACATCAAAAGTATTGAATTATAAGTCGAGAATGTGAACTGATTCATAAAAACTCCTTGACATTTAAGCTTACAGTTCAAGTTTTGTCTAAGATAATAAAAATGCTGTGACTATTAAACATAAGCATCGACTTAATTCCACAGAATTATTAGTATTTATGTGGGCTCTTTGGAAAAATGGCTAGACGTATTTCTGAAGGGTTTGTATGATTCTGGAAATCTAAATAAAAATATAATTGGATACTCCTATAATGGACATTCATGAATCGTGATTAGTTTTTTGTCAAAATTATGAAAAGAACATATTTTTGCTAATTGATAGAAAAATTGCGTTTGAACTCGTAGGCGGACTTATTCATGGAATTTCCAAGCAAAAACATGAATAGGGTCAGGCACCATTTGGGCAGGAGCACCTATTTTGGGCACTTGATGCTATACAGTCAGGTTTTTTTTTTACGCGGGGGATACGTACCGCGTAAAAAAAACTCAGTTCAAAATCCAAAAAACCACGTAAAAAAGTCTCACCATTTCTCGACGAATCATGCAAAAATAAGACGATGATTTTTTTTTTGTATGGAGTTTCCATTTACGCGGCCGCGTAAATGAAAACCACGTAAAAAAAACCTGACTGTAACTCAGTCAATTTCAAACCGATTGACTTAAATTTTTGCACATGGCTAGATACTGTGCGTATCTGATTGTGTCTCAAAAATCAAGTCAACCGGTTTAAAATTGACTGAGTTATAGCAGCAAGTGCCCAAATACAGGGGATACTCAAAATAACTGGGACAGGTAAAATTTTCACTTTTCAAAAAATGTTCAACTCGCTGTAACTTTTTGAAAAGGGCATCAAATATTCTCAAATTTCAAAGGTGAGTTCGTCAACTAGTTGTGTATCAGTGGTTCAATTTTGGAAAAGATCGGGCCATGCTACACGAAGTAATGAAGATTCTTGAAAAAGGTATAATTATCTGATAGCCAACTTTCAGCTGTTATATCTCCGGATTCAATGAACCGAATGAAATAAAATTTTGATCATTTATGACTTATATAATGAAAACAGTTGGAAAACAGTTAACCTAATTTTAAATTATTAATAAGAAAAAAAGTTATAGCGATTTCATTTATTCTATGTTTTTTTAGTCAATTTATATATTTTTCATATGCATCCCATTACTTTTTCAATTTAATGCCGGCTATTTGGTTGCTTTCCTTTGAAACATAATAGTTATTTATGCAACAAGTTGCAGAATGATGATTTTTTCAGCACGAGTCGTACATTTATCCAACGAGGCTTGCCGAGTTGGATAAATACGACGAGTGCTGAAAAAATCGAGTTTTGCAACGAGTTGCATACAACATTTTTTGTAATTACGAATAATACACATTCAGTATGATCTTTTCTCGGTACACAAATATGCATCAGGAGGAACCACGTACGACCATCCATGCTCGGCAGTGCACTTTTTTTCGATCAGGTAGGATGTGGTATGGTGTGGCCTATGAACGAGATCCCGCTGTCAAACAGTAGTGTGTGAGGTTCGGCAAAAGTCGGGAAAGTAGCTTCAGCAGCTGCTTTTTCGCCCGATTTGCACTCCGGTTAGGAATAAAAACCGTCCAAATTGGGATTCCAACTGGTCAATTGACGCAATAGCAAGTAGCTGAATCTACGAAGGACACTCGAATTTATAAAAACTGTGAGCTGGCAAAGGTGCCGAAAAGTGCTACTTTTCAGCACTCATAATAGTGCCGAAAAGTAGTACTTTTCGGCACACTTGCATCAGTAGTGAAAAGTAGGCCATTTGTGCACACTTCAGACAATTGAAAAATGAAACTTTTTACAACGTAATTACAAAAATATATTCAAGTCAATTAGAGGGAATTTAAATAGACTATAATTACTATCTCGAATTCTGAAACGATGATGAAGTTTTGAATAAATTGGTGTTATATTAGAAAAATAATCTAATCGTTATAATTTTCTTTCGTGTAAAGAATTTTAAATTTCGTCAAAAGTTTTTAATAGCTCATAATATAAGTCATAAATGGCCAACATTTCATTGCATTCGGTTCATTGAATCCGGAGATATAACAGCTCAAAGTTGGCTATCGAATAATTATACCTTTTTCTAGAACCTTTATTACTTCGTGTAGAATAGCTCGATTTTTTCCAAATTTTGACCACTGATACACAACTAGTTGATGAACTTACAGTAAAAAATTGAGAATAGTTGATGCCCTTTTCGAAAACTTACAGCTAGTTGAACATTTTTTGAAAAGTGAACATTTTACCTATCCCTTATTTTGAGTATCCCCTGTAGGTGCTCCTGCCCAAATGGTTTCAGACCCTATCAGTCGAATTTCAGAACACTTTTCTTATGAAATTCGTATCACAGTGTTTACAAACAACTGTGTTTGAAAGTATTTCAGACAAGCTTCTCGGAGGAATTCCAAATTTTACTGAAGTTAATTTAAAAACATATCAGAAATTCTGCGTAAAATTTCATTTAAATATGCCATATTTACTTATTTGATAATTTATTTAAAACACAGAAAGCATTCAAGTTTATACGAAGCTCGATGATTTCTGGATGTGGATTTGAAAAAACGTAACTACATTTGAAAATACACCGATATTTATTATTAATATTTTTCCTTATTATCGAGATTTTCAGCCCTCGGCAACAAACCGATATTTTTGCACTTTTTTCACATAACATGTTTGTAATTGTTTTCAAATTCTCCACCAGTCTGACTACTTGTGACCACACATTGACTTTCAGTCGTTGAAAAAGTCCTTTTAAGAACAATGATAAATCATCTGGTTGGAAATACATACCGAGTGTTCATATGTGTTCACAGTTCGTTCTATTTCGATTAATAAAAGTTCAATTAACAACGGTTTGAGAAGTAGGCATAAACACGATTTCAATATTTTTGTAAGTACGATTTAAATTCACTATTTTTTTCAAATGCGGAAAATCAACGCATTTACAAAACTATTTAATGAAAATGTGAGCGACACAGATTTAGATACACTGAATGACAATGCTACATTTGCCACAGTAGCGCTTTTAAAGGCATTAGCTAAGCACAGTTTCAGTCTTCAACTATAGAAAAAATAAAATCTCACCTAGGGGGGGCGAAAATATTTTTTTGAAACTCTAAGGGGGCGATACCTCCTAAAAGTTGGCGAAACATTGGTTTAGGTGCTCCATGGTAATGGGCTGCCACAGCAATCCACGATTTGGTTCACGGTCAATCGCACCTACCAAGATCTCGTGGCACCAGTAGCATCCCAAGCAACCCAAAGTTCCACTTCCCATGATGAAATGCACTTTCAAGTTCCACGAAGTTTAGATAAAGTTCCGAGTGGAACTTTCTAGCTGCTCTACACTTAAACTTGTGCAGTAGCGCAGTACGATTATTACGCTAAGGGACGCGGTTCCCAAGAGTGTGTCATGTACGGTAAGGTCGGTCACGCAATACAAGCAATAAACACAGGCTGTCGTAAATCTGGAAAGTACATTTTTATTTTTGTCATTATGTGATTGTTCTATCAGAGGCTGCTTAGAAGACTATCAAGCTTCCTTATGTGAACTTCAAAGCTCCGAAATTACTTAAAACTGAAGCTGCTTAGAAGGCTAAAAAGCATCCTCCAGAAAGCTGCTTATGAGATATAATAGCTCATAAAGTATCCTCTTATCCGCAATTCTGGTTACTCGGGATCTTACCAAGGTAAGATCCGTTTTTGCACCACTTCTGTTTTACAAACCAACTTTTAGAAACGTTGAAAATCTATGAAAGTGCATAAGAAACGTGAATGTTTTCGTATCAGCATCAAATATTGTTTACTTGCTATTAACACTTTGAATGCCTTACAAATGCCTGGCTATTTATCATAGGTATCGACGAAAGTTTGAAAAATGGTATCTTACCCCGCCTCATCCTACTTCACCCCAACATCTATTTCAGCTTCCGTAGTCGGTGCAAGGAAACAGAGGGAGCGTTTTGGAGGTCCTAGGGTACCGGGAGATCTCAGATGCGTTGCAAGGGTTTTCAGGCGATTTAGAGGGGCACAGAGATCTCAGGGATGCTCTAGGGGCGTTTTAGGCATAGGCGAAACTACTGGGGATGCTGGGGGTGCCAGGCACCCCTAAAATTTGCATGAATTGCTATGAGATATGGGGCGATGAATGATGAATGTATGGACTAATGAATATTTTATTCGTAGTGCACCTCCTGATAAAAATCCTTAGTTTCGCCAATGGTTTTAGGGGGTGACTGGGACGTTTAAGGGACTCTACGGAGGCTCCATGGGGTCTCAGGGGCGTTTCAGGAGTTCTCAGGAGTTTAAGCACCGACAGCTGCAGTAAATAACTTCAAATCTGGTGTTCCCGATACCACGATGAAAAATTGCCGGACACTACCGCTACCTCTAGAACGATTCGCGTTGATTTATTAGCTTGACCACAAACCTCCGTGTGTTCATATAGGAAAAGGCTCGCGCCTGTGCTGATTTGACAGAAGCGATCCTCGTTTCACTGGTTGACCGTTAATTTGAAGGGACAGTTTTGAAACACCATTGTCACGTCGGTTTGTCAGTGGCTTAAGGGGATTTCAGGGACGTATCAGGTGAGCCCAGGGGCGTTTTAATCGGTGTCAGGAGGATTCCAGGGGCTCTCAGGAGTGCCTTATAGGGTCTTAGGAGCGTTTCATGGGGACCAGGCGTTTCAAGAGGGTACCGGGAGGTCTCATGGACGTTTCAGGGGTTTTTATGGGGATTTCAGAACCGCTTCAGGGGGTCTCAGGAGCATTACAAGTGGTCCCAGGAGGTTTAATGGAGTACCGGGAGATGTCAAGGGCGTTTCGAGAGGTTGCAGAAAGGCTCGAGAGACTGGGGCTCCGAGGCGCTTCAGGAGTCTCAGGAGGGTTCCAAGGGGTCTCAAGAGCGTTTTAGGATGTTTGAGTCTTAAGATGTTTTTCGGAGTCTCAGGGGCGTTTCATGGGATTTCATAGAGGTGCCCAGAGGTCTCAGAGGCGTTTCAGGCGGACTCAGGGGCCTTTGAAGATGTTCTCAGGGGCTTCAGGGATGCTCCAGGTGGTCTCAGGTAGGTTTCAGGGAATATCAAGATCATTTCAGGAGGTTTCAGGGGGTTCAGGAGATCTCATAGGCGCTTGAGAGGGTTTTAGAGGGTTTCAGGTTGACTCCAGGAGTCCTAGGAGTCTCTGGGATGTTTCAGGGGTCTCAGGGGGTTGCAGATATATGTCCCAGGGGGTCTCAGGAGCGTTTCAGGGAGTCTCAGAGGCGTTTCAGAGACGTTCTAGGTGGTCTCAGGGGCGTATCAGGAGTTTTTCAGGGGATTCAGAAAATCTTATGGGCGTTTGAGGGGCCTCAGCGGGTTTCCAATGGGCTCCAGGAGTTGCTTAGAGAGTCTCAGGGGCGTTTCAGTGGGTCTCAGCGTGTTCCACATATAGGTTCCAGGGGTATCCACATTCCATATGAGCGTTTCAGAGGGTATCAGAGGCGTTCGAGTTGATTTCAGGGGCGTTTCAGGGGGTTTCTAGTGATTTAGAGGAAATCTCATGGACGTTTTAGGTGGTCTCAGGGGAGACCAGAGGGTTTCAGGGGGACCCATAGTTGAACCTGTTGAAACGGCTGTGAATTTTTGTTCAAAAATGGTTTCTGCATAAACGAAAAACATTTTCCACCACAAAAAAAATCAGAAGATACTTTGATCCATACTCTACATGTGCACGAAAACCGATTTTGAAAATATTGCTTCGTTATTTAATAAAAAATCAAAAACCAAAAAGTGAGGAAATGCTTCCAGTTTCACCTTAATCCCTCTAAAACAAATCTCAAAAGCCTCAAACCCTCTCTCCCCTTCCCAAAAGCCATTTAAAATCCCCTTTGAATATTTGAATCTTAAGTTCTCTAAAATTCCCCTGCAACCCCCCAAAGCATCCCTCAAAACACCCCCCAAATCTTCCTCTTTTTATGCCCTATTTGAATTTAATTTCTTTTTTAAATTATGCACATCCAGCCCATGGCATAAAAAGAGGTTCCAGTTTACATCTTTTCCAAGATGCCCCCTCTTTCATCTTTCTCTTTTTCGTGTTTGCTTACGAGAGTGAGTGAGAAAATAGAAAAACCTGCGCACGAGTCACTTTCGGAAAAACACAAAAAAAAATCATAACTTTTTATGTTTGTACAGATTTAGAAGTAAAATTCCTCCTTTTTCCGCAAGTAATTTTGACAACTGAGGGGGTTAGAAGCAAAGGGGTGTAAGTGACAAAAACCCACTTTCGACTTAAAGAGGCTTAAAGTTTTCGACCAATTTTTCATCCCATACAAAATGTATGGAGCTTTAAAATCAACCCAATTTTCTCTGATTTATTGTAATTTTTCGAATCATCGTAGAAACAATCTTAAAAAAGTTCCTGAAAGCTTGAAATCTGAAGAATTTTATGATATGCTCAGCTCAAAATCGACAAAATGGTCACTTACACCCCTTTGATTCTGGGCCCCTCAACTGATCTACATGGGGAGAAATGTCACTTTTCCTTACGGAATAATAGCACGGACTATTTTTCCGCTCGGAAAAGAGACAGCTTCATTTGAATTGCATGGAAAGCGTTACTGGCGTTACACTTTTTTACTTACTTGCCATCTGCGAATTGCTCAAGTAATGTTGAAGTGGAATCATTACTTGAACATTAGGGTAATTTTCCAATTGTTGCACGGTTGAAAATTCGTCAATTATTGCACACATCATAAGAATAACATGGAGTGTGCAACAATAGGTGAGTTTTTAGCCGTGCAACAATTGGAAAATTATCTTTTTGCACAGTGGAAACTAGCCATACATCTCAAGATCCCGATGGGATAAAAGTATCTAAGATAGTGTATTGGGAAAATTTATTCAGCAGGCTAAACATTTTCTAACAGGCAAAATTGGTTAGAGATGTTTCCGATAGGATAATAAAAAAGTACACCATCTTCAAACAGAGGCCGTACAGACTGAACGAAACTTAGCACTAGACGAGGGTCACACGGAGCATGCACCAGTGGAAAAGTTTCTTCGCCTGGAACGGGAATCGTTGGTGACCCTGACCGCACAGCAACGGAGCTCCACATTCACCGTTTTCGGCAAAGTTGTTCAGTGAAATAAGAACTATCTGACAATTGAGTCATTGGTTCGTGATTTACATGCTCATGCTCAGGGATTCGTCTAGGAAACCATCTAGGAATCTATCCAGGAATTTCTCAAGGGATTGATCCAAAAGTTTCAAATTCCAGGAGAGATTTAGAGAATACCTCTAGGGATTCCTCGAGGAATTCTTTGTAGGGGCTCCTAAAGGTTCCTCCAGGAATCCCACACCACCGAAGATTTATTCAAGAATTTCTGAAGGGATTTACTCCCTTCCCGATAGTATTCAACCGCAATTTTAGATTCCTTCCAAAATTCCATCCGAGATTTACTCTGAAATGTCAGTAAGGTTTTCTTCACAGAGATTCCACCAGGTATTCCTTCAGGAACCCACAGAAAATTCATCCAAGATTTCCCCTACGGATTTGAACAGAGGTTCCTATACGGATTTCTCCATAAACTAGGAATCCCACAAGAAATTCTTCCAGGGGTTTATCAAAGAATTCCTCCAAGAATTTTGCTGGGGCTTCCTCTAGACATCTCTCTGTGAATTTCTCTAGATTCCATCAGGAATTCCTAAAGATTTTTCCCAGCTATTCCTCTAGGAACTTCTCCATGATTTATGAAGATTTTTTTAAAAGAATTTCTCAAAAAGTTCTTTGGGGAAGAATTTAACCGGAGATTTTTCCTGAAATTTCAGCAGAGGTTTATCCAGGAGCTCCTTCAGCAATTTTCCATGGATTTCCCGGGAGATTCCTCCATTGATTTCTCTGAGAATTGCACCATTTATCTCGGATTATCACCAGGGATTCTTTGGTTTTTTAAGTTCAATTCAAATGTGTGTTTTGCTTGATAATTTTTAAGTACCACAATTTGTATCTGTTTGTACCACAGAATTGTCCTACGTCCATCATTCGTTATCACTGATCAATGCTTCGATTGAACTGTGTTTTTTTTTTTGTAAATTTGTCACTTTGGAAGTGGTTGAGAGTTCGCCCTTATTAAAATTTCCAACAAATTCACCTCTGCATTCCGTCAGTGTGGCCTCCTGGAGAATCATAAAAATCTGCTTTGATCAATATCACGCAACGTGGTCGATCGTATGACGGTCTCGACACAACAGCTTAATTGTTTTATTACGCATTGCTGTAAAGTTTTGACACATTCAAGGTAAACTGACAAATCCCAAGGCACACCAATGTCAATCAAATTGATTTCCAACATCAGTTGTGGCCAGGTGCTTTACTGGTGTTTTGGTATGATCTCATTTGCCCGCAAGGAAATGAACGTTACAAAAGCTAGTGATCGAGAGAAACAAGTTGATTTTCGCTACTGAATGATTGTCCGCGTTATCAAGATTGTTTTTTAGGCTTCCAGTTTATGCGAAGCGTACTAATTTGATCATGATTTTAATGACTTGTCAATGAAACAATTCCCGATTTGAGTTTCAGGATACTGAAGCTTCCAGTTGAATGGTTGCTGGCTTAAAATTTCGATTCTTTTTGTGTTTAAAGTGTTTTGACTTCCCAGGTAATAGACATTGGACAATGCAAAAGGATCAATTAGAAAACATGTTCTCACTTAACAAATAATTGTGAAAATGCCCGAAGATCACTAAACATTCATGCAGTATGTTTTCGTATTTGCTTGATTTGGAAAGTTGATAATTGGCCGGGTTTCAGCAAGAATCCACGCATACTGTGGTTTCACATGTTCGGAATGAGAACACATCAATTACCGGACCGCCTAGACGTGTTTGCCCTTTGACACGCTTCACTAAACGACCCCCAACCGAGAGCTACAGCGCCATCAAATCGCCAAAAATACTTGAATATATCGCGTAGAAGCGACCACATTTTGTGCCTTTCTTGGATGTGGGGTAATATTTGAAACCATCCTGGTGAAGCTGTCTGGGTTCGATTCCCAGTGTGGTCTAAGATTATTTCGCATATGAGAAGGTCTCTCGACTCTTCATGTTCACCCTGGTGAACTTCGGCGTCTTGATGTTCACAAATTCAAAAACATCTAATTTGCCCAAAGAAAAGTCCTAGTTAATAATCGTGAAAGTGTTTTCAGTCTCAGTAAGGACGTAATGCCACGAAGAAATAAAAGCAAGGCAGCCAAATCTGCATTCTATTTTTCGATCAATTTAGCGAGTTCAAAAGTCGCGACTGCAGCAGAAGAGCGAAACGAACCACACGCAAATCGACAAAAAAAAATCGAACGTAGCCGAGCTCGATTAGAAGAGCAAAAAAAATAAAAAGAGCGATGAGGAGGCGAAAACATGGCCCACTAGATGTAGCCGAGCAACCAACGTCACAGCACGTTGATGTGTGCTGTTGCTGCTGCGTGAGCGTGGCGGTCCCGATCAACGATCTATGTTTACTTTTCTCATTTAACAAAGCAGGCTACTGGTTTTGGGTAGACACGTTCCGCAGGAGATTTGACGGGGTTTATTTTTTCATTTTTCGTATGTAGGTTAACTCAGGATTCATATCATGAACAGATTTCTCATGATGGTATAAGTTCTTTCAGGAATTTCTAACATTAAGTAGTATTATTATGGACACCTATGATTAAGAGCTCACTTATAGCTCACCTGCTATCGTCAATCAGATAGCTGAAAGAGGTGTGGTGACTGGCCTTGCCGTATTTTAAATAACTTGTCAAATTGTATACCCCCAATCGATCAATAAGACACCGTTTCAATACATATATGTACATTAAGTTACGTAGCATTTTTGTTTGTCCCTTGAATGATTGGTAATACCGATATTGTAACCCCAAGATTGATGACTTAATAGCTTACAACTTCCTCATGACAAGCTCCCTAACATGGTAACAAACGCCCCAAAAAAGCTACTTACTTGATGTTGTCCTTCCGGGATTGGTCGATGTATTCCTGTTGGTAGCGACTTTTGGCCACGATCGTCGGAGGTCGCACAGAGAATTTGATCTGAAGCGAATCGCTATATTCACTGAGGAACCCTTCCTCCACCAGCCGTTCGTTCTCGATCAGATCGTGCACCGGTCCGGATCGGTGAAGCTCGAATTGATCTATGTGGATCAGCTTGATCGATCTGGACGGATCTGCTCCGTGGAGCAGCTCGATGCAGTACTCGTATCTACGGGGAAAACAAGACAACACAAGCAAAAGCCGTTAGCCTGTTTGATCAACTCTATTCATGGCGACGTTCGACGCTAACCTTCCGCTTACGCCTTCCGTCATCATCAAAGTAACAGACAGATGGTCACTTTTCCACGCGTGCAACCGCCAACCGAAGCCTACTACGTCATACAGCACGTCGGATGTACGACATTCTTCGATCGGCTCGATCGCCTGGTAATCTTTCACGTTGAAGATTTCCGATCGAAACTCCGGAATGAAATCGCTGTAACAGAAATTGTCGTTACATTCGAAAACCTAAAATTCATCCACCGAATAATCGTTTATTACCATTCCAAGTCTGCAGCCACAGGTTGGTAGACGAAGCTTTCGACAGGCTTCTCTATGAGCTGGCTGCATCTCTTGACGAACTCGCTGTCCCTTACCAGAAGATCCTGCTTAGGGCACGCGTTCAGCTCCCTTTCTAGCCTTTTGTACGCCGATCGCACTCGATAAACTTCATTCGCAACGGAATCTTTCTGATCCTGCAGTACCGACAGCTTTCGATTGATCTGCCGTTCGATACCTTCCGCTTCCGAGTGCAGCAGCCGACTAAGCTCCTGTAGCTTGCGGGCTTTGGACGCTTTGATCAAATCTATGTTCCGCTCGACGCTATCTATCACCTTCTTGGTCTCCTCCAAATAGGTCGTTACCAGAGCGAACTCGTGCTTGACCGCCTCTAGTTTCGTTTCGTAGATGGTCGCTACCTTCTTGAAGGTATGCTCCGCATGGGTTTCATCATGCAAAGCACACGTTTCGCAGATGCAAATGTTACAGGACAAACAGAAAAAGATGAGTGGCAGTGAGTGAAGCGAACATGGTGGTCGATCGCTGTCCTGTTCTCCATTCTGCTCCTGCTGATTCGTGTGACCATTTTCTTCGCATATTTCCTGTGGTGACACATCGCTGTGCACTATCGTTTCGGGTACAGGCTGTGCCGCTGAATGCGGCTGAGGAGATTTCTTGTACCCATTCTTCCTCTGTGGTACATTTCCACTTTTCTTTGACGATTCGTTACCCTCAATACCATTCACTTGCCCATCTTGACCATTCACTTCGCGCACTAACCCATTACAACCTTTCCCTGCTTCTTTCTTCACTGCTTCGTTCACTTTACCATTCGTTTCGCTGTGATTCACTTGCTGCTGCTGCTGCGGCAGTTTCCTGCTCGCTTCTTTCAATTTCTTCCCCTGACGCCCATTGACGGTGAGCATTTTAGCCGGAGCGGAACCATTAACCATCGGTTCGGCCACAGCAGCATTCCCGTTTGTCAACCCAAAACCCTCATTCTCGATCACTTTTACCACTACCTTTATCGAACCGGACTCGGCACCGTTCTTCCGTAGCTGTTGCTGTTGCTTCACATCACCGTTGCCAATACCCCCTGCAATCTTCGAATCACCATCACTCAAAACCGCCGCACAGCGGACAAGCTCGTCGATCGGAAGCTTACACTTACAGTTGGGACATTCACTGGACTTGGTTTTACTATCGGTTAGCCACTTTTTGATACACTGAAAGCAGTACGCCTTGGAACAGGTCGGGCACAGACACTTCGGGACGTGGGATTCCTTCCAGCACAGGAGACACTCGGACGAATGTTTGGTCTTTAGCTTGCGCAGTATGACGCCGTTCGGGAGGACCGCTGCTACGTTGTTGTTGTTCCGATCGCGGCCATTACGATTTTCCATCATACGTGGGCAGCCAGGATGGGAACGAGTTTTTCCTTGGCTTTTGTGTGTGTGTGGAAGGGGGAGGGAGACGATTAGACTAGAGGGGAGAAGCTGGTAAGGGTGGAAACATTGAGCTTAGCTAGTTGGTTATTGAGTTTTCTTGAAGAAGTTTAACAAAGATTGGGTTACTTATTGCTTGTATTGCAGATTCCACTCCAAGTTGGAATTTCACACTACACGGTCAGAAAATTCACACAAAACTGAGCTAAAGTGGGACAACTCAAAATTGAGTAAATTTTTTTTCCAGCGCTAGCGCTGGCCCAAGTGTGAAAATTTCATCAGTTTAAGCTGTATAATATTCTTGCTGATGTGAAGAATATTATACGGCTTAAATTGGTTGGACTTTTGCACTTGGGCCAGCGCTATCGCTGGAAATGCCATTTACTCATTTTTTGAGCTGTTCCAGTTTAGCTCAGTTTTGAGTGAATCTTACTCATTTTAGAGTAACTTTTTCTTAGCGTGTATTTTTAGTGCGCCTGTGGTAAAAGTGCACATTTGCCTCAGATTGTGTCAGGGTCTTCGGTGCACCATTACCTCTATTTACAAAGAATAAGCTCAACTTCATCCGTTGTGATCCTGCGCTATGAAGGGTTGAGCAGAAGTGAGCACTAGACTTGGTCAACAAGGTCGATTGTTTGGGACACATCATTCCAGATTCCTTACAGCGTCCAAAACAACTTTTCAAAATTTGGGTTTATTTAGTTGCGTTCCCGCATCCCACATTGCGATTGAAATTTGTGTTGGTAAACGTACTTTAATGCATTTTTCTCATAAGTTGAACGGTTTTGTATAAAACTATGTAACTTATAGCTTAAGTCATAGGTTCTCAAACATTTAGCTGCGCCCTTTTACCAGCAGACGTACTTTTCGCGACCCCCTTATTTTTTGTCTGTTATAGTAAAATATTCGACTGTCCCCTCGTGATCCCCTGGATGACGGCCGACGTAATTCAAAAAGTTATACGCTTCTTGACCAAAAACTAAAATTATATTATTGATGTTATTCCTTTACATGTTAAATGTTAAGCAGCAACGATCTGCATGTTATAACTTTTGTCACAAATAAGTGCTCGAATCGCTTTGCAGTCTTTGACAAAGTTTTTCCAAACATCTAAGGCTTTATTTTAACTTCATCGGTTACACAATTCAAGACAATTTTCAACCCCTTATGAGGAAAATGTGTAAAAGTCAATATCCCATGTTATAGGGTTTGGGACCATTTGGGCAGGAGCACCTATTTTGGGCACTTGCTGCTATAACTCAGTCAATTTCAAACCGATTGACTTGAATTTTGAAACATGACTAGCTACTGTGCCTAGCTGATCGTGTCTCAAAAATCAAGCCAATCGGTTCAAAATTTACTGAGTTACAGCAGCAAGTGCCCAAAATAGGTGCTCCTGCCCAAATGGTCCCAGACCCTATTCTATACAAATTCAATCGCAATGCGGAATACGAGTACACAATCAATCGTACCCAAGGCATGTGGAGTCAATATACTCAAAACAGTGTGCTTGAGGCAGATCACAGATTAACTGATCGGTATATCACGCATGTTTGACTTGTAATTGTCCTTAGAGATCAATACTAGACCACATATTTTCAAAGCAGAAAATGGGTAAGTATTGCTGTGGTAAGCTCTTGGAATGAACGTTTTCAAACGGAATCTGAAGAAACATGACTTTCTATTCTTTATATTGAAAGTATATCGCAGAACGTGTGGTTTAACGAATACGAGAACCATCAAACACAATAGCGGAGCTGCAGTAAGCAGAAATATAAACTCTTTACGAATTCTTCTTTAAAATTTTCCGACATTTTCTTAAAAACATCTTAAACTTGGAAACCTCCTGGAATTTCATCAAAAATTTCACTAAAAGTTTCAAGTCCACTTGAAACTGTTCCAGGTAGTTCGCCAAAAAAACAGATTTTTTGCTGGGATTTCCTCATACTATCTTCCAAACCAACCTTAAATCTGTAGCTTTTGTAATTTCTTATGAGAATTCTACATGTACTTAAGTTGCCAAAGAACTTTCCTAACAAATGCACCACAAACTAGTAAAAACTACGTTTATAAACCACGTAGACCAAATTTTGGCCATCTCAGACCTCCCTGCCCCCTCGTAGACTTTCGTCCATACAAAAATTTTGAAATTTGTATGGAGCGTAGACTTTGATCAAAAACCTCCCCCCCCTCCCCCCAGAAAGACTACGTGGTTTATGAATGGTCAATATTCTCTTAACTGTATCACTGTAAGGAAGTCACTGAATATTCTTTTAGAAGGTTAGCTTAGGCAGCTTAGGTGCTTTTATTAGAAAGATTTTCAGCCCGAGGCTGGTTCATCCCTAATTCTTTTAGAAATTTCTTCCTCGGGAATTCATTCAAGAAGTCACTTTTATGTTTTGAAGTTCTTCATGGGATTGACCATTAAACAAGAAATTTTGTTATTGATTCTGTCAAATAGTATTAGACTATTTCTGGGGATTTTGATGAAATTTAATAAAAAAAAACTCTTATGGGAATTCTATCAAGAACCCTTGCGGAAATCTTTGAGAAAAAAATCGAGATTTTAATCTACGATTCAGGTTATTTCCCCTGGTAATAAATATATTAATTTGTATAGTGCATTAAAAAGGTAAAGAAATTCATTTTTTTTATGTGGTAGAAACTTTTAAGGGGCTTATATAGCCGATGCGGTAAGCGCACTAGTATTCATCATGACCATGCTGAGGGTGATAAGTTCGATTCCTGGTTAGTCCAGAAAACTTTTCGTAAAGGACCCTGACCTTGACTTGGACCTTGGAATATCTCATGCCACAAAAGTTCAGATAATTGGACGCAGTGGCTTGATTTCCCCAACAGTGGAATTCTTAGTGCCTTTCACGCGATCAGGGTACGAAAAACGGAACACGCAGAAAAACAAACGCTTTGTCCTAAGCGGTGCATGTTGCTAACAAAGGCGCTCCGCAACAAACGTTTGTCAGGCGATGAGAGCAATAAAACAAACATCGCTTGCTGTGCGTGTGCCGATATTCCAGCTTTTCTACTTTAATTTCGAATTAAGAAGCATTTGGACAAATTAAGACTCTTGCAATCCTCAAATTTGAGTTTCAGTTCTAAAACAATGCGAAAATCACGATGTGAATAGATCGAGACAAATATTCCTACCGTTTTTGTTGTGAACAAACTCGGGAGTGATCTTTGTTATTATCTGCTAACGAAAAAACAAAGCGTTGTTGCCGCGCCTTCTTTGTTGCCTATTTTTCGCTTGCGGTGCCACATTCTGCGTACACTGCACGCGATATACAGGAAGATCGCAGTTAATGATTGTGGCATTAAATATTCGTAAAAGGCTATCAGGTATCAGTAGGTTGGCTCCAGAAACACGTTCTTCTCCATTTGGGAATTTTTTCCCATCACCATGAGTACAAGCCTTATTTATCATCTACCTCAAGGAGTAGGAAAACAATAAAGGATGGAATACTAATTTCTTTAATCGGGTTCACAGATATCACATAAGTACAAATGAATCAGCTTGATGAGTATTCGCCATGTGACAGCTGAGTCGGCAGTGACCAATTAATGCTTTAACCAGCATGTTGCTATTCTGCTTAGACAGATTAGTTAGGATTACTTCGCCACTCCTGGAGAGGAGATACATAGTTCAGTAGAATACAGCTTTGTTTGACGACTGTGGTAGTTTTGTAAATAACTGAGTAGGCCTTGCTTATCTAGAGGGCATTATTATCAGAACTGTCAACTGAACAAGTACCACATTGGCGACGAGAAGCATTACGAAGAATTTCAGAAGCGGAATAAATTCCTGGTGGCAGCAACGAATGAAGAATAATTATTGTTCGAAAGATGGTCGGTGTGAGCCAAATTGAAACATGGAGTCCTCCACACTTCAGAACTGAAGATCTGAAGCAAGCAGTTGGTGCAAGGTTTGCTGAAGCAGTCTACAGAATTTAAGATAAATTGAGCCAACAGTTGAAGGTAAATATGAACAGTCTGACTTTCCGACGGATAGCATCTGATCGGATTAGACTTTGAGGGAATTCGGAAAATCTCGCCTCGAAAGAGGGAGATGCCTTAGCGGTGGATGAAAATCCTACCGGAGCAGGCAATAATGTCTCGCCTCAAAGGAGGGAGACGCCAAAGCGGCGGATGGAATTCCGGTCGGGGCTGGCAATAATGTCTCGCCTCAGAGAAGGGAGACGCCAGAGCGGCGGATGGAATTCCGGCCGGAGCTGGCAATAAGATCTCCTCTCATAGGATGGCGATATCGAAGCAGCGGATCAAAATATGATGGCAAGGTAATAATGATTTGCTTAACTTTCGGATAATTATTGGAAATCTAATACGAATTAGGCCTGATTAGTGTTCAGAAAGAATCGATCGATGGATTTCTTGACCGATCCCTGGTAGAAATTTTCTAAGTCGAAAGAAAGCCTTTGGAATGATCATATCTTCAAGAAGGAGGTGTTTCAAGTTGAAATTCTTTCAAAATTAGTGAAGGGTAGTTTACGGGTATGAACTTTACGGTGGTCACACAATAAAAAAAAATTCTAGAGATGTGTCCGGATAAATTTTACAGTATACGTTGAAAGGAGCTCTAAATGCATTTAAAGTCAACTGAAAGTTAATTACTTCTTACACAAAAGGAGATGTGGTAGTTTTGTAAATAACTGAGTAGGCCTTGCTTATCTAGAGGGCATTATTATCAGAACTGTTAACTGAACAAGTACCACAACAACATAACTCTAAAAGATTCCAATATTGTTTGTTCTTAGTGGCAGCTCAGGAGTCAATTCGAAACTTTATCCAATACTTTGATACCGGAATAGCTGGCTCAATGCAATGAAGTCATGCGATGCTCCAGTGCGAGCTAAATTATCAGCCCATTCTTTTCCAGCAATGGCCATATGGCCAGGTACCAATAGAGGATGAACAGCGTTCGCTGAATTCAGCTCCTCGATTTGAGTTCGACAAGCGATAACTATTTTCGAACTGGAGTTGGCCGAAGCAAGTGCTTTAATAGAAGCCTGGCTTTCTGAACAGAAATATATTACTTTGCCCATTTCGTGCTGCTGAAGTGCTAATTGCACTCCGCACATGAGAGCAAAGATTTCGACCTAAAAAACGGTGCAGTATCTACCAAGTGAGTAAGACTGATACAGCCTTGGCATCTGCTCGGCCTTCGAGAAGGGAGCTATCAGTGTAACATACGATGCCGTCTGAAATACTTCTCTCCAGATAACCAGATGTCCACTCCTCCCGGAATGTGAATTTCGTGGAAATGTCCTATATGAAAAAATACAAGCAATTGTAAGATCACTTGGAGCAACGACATCTTTGTCCTAATCCACCAAAAGTGGAAACAAGGTATGTGTTGATCTGCGGTTCACATGAGTTTCCTCTAGTAAACCGAGTACTGATAAGCGGTAAGTGCAAGAAAGTGCTTCTTGTTTTAGATGAATGTGTTATGGGGCAACGTCAAAGAGAACTTCGAGAGCTGCCGTAGGAGTTGAAGAGAACGCTCTAGACATCGCCGTTAAGCACATTCTTTGGAGATGACCTAATTTTGATGGGATCGTTCTCGCTTCGCCCTATTTCCACCAAACAATACATCCATAGGACAATATTGGTCAAAAAAACAATATGATTACTTGGACTTTAGACCCAAAGTTGAACCAAATACATTGCCCAAAGGTTGCCCAAAGGCCTTTCTTGAATCGAAACTCAATGTGAGGTGTCCAGGAAAGCTTGGAATCAAGAATACACTGAAGTTTTTCTTACGCGGATTTTTTACGCGTTTTTTTACGTGGTTTTTTTACGCGGTACCGCGTAAAAAAACGCGTTATTTCAAAAAACGTCGTAAAAAAATCGCGTTACTTCAAAACCCGTTGTAAAAAAACGATTTTTTTTTCAAAAACACGCGCAAAATAGTCTGGATTACATCTAACGTGGCTTGACTTTTTTTACGACGTTTTTGGAAATAGCGCGGTTTTTACGTGCTTTTTTTACGCGGTACCATTACCGTCGTAAAAAAACTTCAGTGTAACTCCAACGTGCTTTACCAGTTCAATCACGTCGATTTCAGAAACAAAGAGATACAAAGGTTGAACGCCATTACGGTTTCGTATTTCCGTGAAAAGAAGAATAGATGTAGTTTTACTTGGATTAATCGATAGGCCATATTGGCGACACCAATCCTCAACTACCTGAAGAGCACTTTGCATCATGTCGAAAAGGGTGCTGGTTCACATACCGATTAACGATGTTAGTTAGTCGTAGGCAAAAACATAAGTAGGAAAACCGCTATTATTGAGTTGCCTAAATAGCGTATCTGCTACGAGATTCCATAACAGCGGCGACAAGACTCCCCCTTGGGGGCATCCTCAAACACTCAATTTCCTAAACGTTGCGTGACGCAATGTCGAGAAAAGGTGTCGGTTTACGAGCATTTAGTGAATCCAACTGGAAATCATTGGAGATATACCATGACTTCATGCGGCTTCCAATATGGTCTCGAAAGTCACGTAGTCAAAGGTTTTCTCGATATCTAAGAAAACACCATAAGTTCTTTCTCGATATCGTAAACAACTTTGTTTAAAAGAGTTACAGTGGACTTACCAGATTGGTAGGCACATGGGTAGGCATGTCGGTTCATATGTAGAGGTATGTTGGCCAGATGAACAATGAACATCACTAGGGACAATGGAAATTCGCGGCAAAATTTCTCAAATTTTGCGGGCTACCATGGAGAATTTCGCGACAATTTCGCGGTCTCATATTTTTGACCGTTTTTTTGAGAAAAATTTGTATTTTGAAGGCCAAATAAATAATGTGTTTGAATTTTCTGAAGCGTAATCATAAATTCATCAAAAAAGTAACAAAATTGATGAACATCAGATAAGTGTGTAGATTTAAAATGCATTAAATTTTTATCATACAGATAAAGAATCGTAAATTACTTTGCACTTTAATTATAACTACAAAAAAAAACATCAGATTCATCCGAAGATGTAGATTTGCGAGATTTAAAAATTTCGCAAGGATTTTGATAAATTGACTAACTTCACTCAAACTGGATGCATTTGTACAAAGGTTTTTCCAGCCGGATCGTTCTGCAGAACGAAGAGCTTTCTGTTAGGCATTGTGAGTCGACCTGATAGCCTCCGATCCATCCGAACGTCGTCATTTCCAACTATTTGTACATTGTTTCCAGAGCTTGACCAGATCAAAGTTTCATTAAGGACAAACGTCTTGAAATCCCGCTTCACCGGTGCAGCAGAATTTTAGACGCACAAATCTCAAGAAGCAAGCCTCAAACAACAGTGCATTTTATTATTCTGTTCTTGCTCACTTGTAATAAGCTTAAAATAAGAAGCTCAGGTGCGCTGGTTTTGTTTACGAAGAGATTTGTGCTTCCCAAATCGTGAGTAGGTGCCAAAGTCGGCCATTGTGGCGGCCATTTTGGGATTCTAACAAGTCTGTCCTTAAGGGGTTCCCCTTGTGGCTTTCGCAGACCGTAGAGGACAAGCTTCTTCAACAGCTTCCACGATGAAGAATGTTGTAGTATCAACGGTATCATCTAAACACTTGGAGTATCAATGGATGATGAGTATCCGTGAAATTTGACTGCAACCAAATCAGTAAAGAGATCCCAGTTGGTTGACCGGGGATGCCTGAAAACGCAAAATTTGCGAAATAACATTCAAGTGTTCAAAAAAGATGTAACGATGGTCATATGAGGATTCTTCATCTAATGAATGCCATTTGGTCAGCTCGTGACTAATTCTACTAAAGCGAACCGTTTTGTATAACAGAGTATTATGTTGTTCCTTGCTCTGCCTGCGAGTGTCGGAAATTAGTGTACCACGATCGTATCGTTTTTAGCGATAGGTATACGAGGGCTCGAGTGAATGATTGATAATTGGTGAGCTTGTTCCTTGTTTTTCTTTGAAAAACGCAGTATATGTATCTATTAGTTAAAACTCATCTTTCATATATTTACTCAACAAAAACTGCACACAGTAAAACCACTCAGTACTAAAATGTGTAAGACTTACTCATAAATGCATAATTTCCATACCACTCATATAATGTGCAAGAGTTACACATGCAAAAAATCTGCTCCTGGGTCCACAAAATCGTTTAAGTTGCAATTTTTTTGTATGGCAATCTCGCTAGGTTTAAGTAACCTTGGCGAACCAAAAAATATAGCCATTTCGCATCTAGAATAGTGTACGAGCAGATTTTGTGAATGTGTGTGGTATGGAAACAATGCAGTTTTAGCGAGCAAAATTCGTCACTTCAAGTTTCGACCCAATTTTTCATTAATTTTGTTACATTATAATTAAATTTTCCTGTATTTTTGTGCCGGTGCCGACCACACAGATTTGATCCGTAATCATGAGTTAGTATTTTTCCTAAGTCTGTGCACTGTTGATGTCGGCACAAAGTTTTGTTTAAATATATTGAGTTCATGGCAAGTAAGTGGCAATGCATATTAGTTCACCAGTCCTCCCAATTGCAAAGAAATTCCCAGAGGAATCCTGGAGGAATTTTTAGAGGAATCCCTTTAGGAATTCTTTGAGGAATCCCAGGAAGGATTCCTGAAGAAATCCAAGGATCAATTTCTAAGGGAAATCTAGGAGAAATTTCTGAAAGAATTCCAAGAGGAAATACTGAAGAAATCGCTGAAATTCAAGAGGAAATCTGGAAGGAAAAAGAGTACGCAGAGTAACTTTTGGAGCAATTCCTGAAGAAACCCCAGGAGAAAGCTTGAAAACAATCCCAAGAAGAATTCCCAAATCTCTAAACAGTTCCTGGAAAAAGTCTTAGATCCATTCCTGGAGGAGTTTCTGGAAGAATTCCAGGAGGAATTCCTGAAGGAATCCCAAGAAGAGTTCTCAGAGGCATTTTCCTGGAAGTTGTTCCCGAAAGAATCACAGAAGAAATTCCCAGGTGAATCCCTGGAGGAATCTTGGAGAAATTTGTGAAGAAACCCTAAGATGAATCCCGGAAGCAATCCCATGAGGAATTCCTTAGGGAACCTCACGACAGCTTTCTTAGCGAATATCTGTAGGAATCCCTGAATAAAGATGTGAAGAAATCCATGTCTGCAGTAATTTTTCAAAGAAATTTCTGGCTAAATTTTTGAAAATTTAGTAAAATTTTCTGAAACAATTTCTGGAAGACATTCATGCAGAAATGCAATAAGTAATGGCATTATTGGAGCAATCTCCAGTGGAATGCTGCAAGGAATATATCTGCAGAAATACCTTAAAAATCTCTGGAGTAACTTCTGAAGGAAATCTCGAAAACAGCACTTGAACAATATCCAGGGCAAATTCCCGAATAAATGTCAGGTGGAATCCTTAGATGAATTCTTAAAGGGATTCTAGAGGAATTCAAGATGGAATCACTGCAGCAAGCTATGGAATAAATCCTTGAGGAAATGTTCATACTCATATAGTTTACGAAAAAAAAACCTTAGCTACGTCAATGATTTTACGACTCTATGTCGAAAATTGATAATATATATATTATATAATATATTATAACGTTAAGACAATGCATTCTGAAGAAAAAATGGTAATTTAACATTTTTGAATCGAAAGTAAAATCGAATGTAAAAAATCGATTCGGTCGATTTTGTGGGGCTTCAACATCGATTCAAAAAATCGATTAATCGAAACAAAAACATCAATGTTGCGAACATCGATTTAAAATTTCCCAGCGCTTTGTACATTAGTGCGAATCGAAGTGATTTTCAGTTGATTTCTCCAGCTGGGTTTAGTTTGGTTCTAAAATCAACACTGACAGATTTATGAATTTAAAGGAAAAGCATTTCTGATCATGTTGATTGGGATGTTGAATAGTTGAAGGATTTATCCCTTGAATCGCGCGTGCAGTATTTTTACCGTGTAGGCACAAGCACAAAGCCGCATAATACCATGAATTAGGAGCTACTTGACTAGTGAGCTCCTACCTTTGGAACAGGTGATCCATAGTGGTAATCTTAGCCATTTGAACCAGCCACTTTTTGAGACACTACACAGCTATCTAGCTAGGCTAATCGGGAAAAGAAGTTGATGTTGATGATCATCCCCAAAAAACGTCGTGCTTACTTCCAACAAGAGTATAGTTACATAAATCATAAAACAAAACAATCTTTCGTTTCGAGTAGGGTGGAGCACCCTGCTGAACAGACGGAACAGTCTTCTTACATTCTGTTTTAGCTTCTTTTGTATTAGAAAGAAATTTTTTTTCTTTAAAATTGACATAAGTGCAGCGTGAAAAGCATACTATCTTCAAAGATGTTTAATGCTTTTTAATGTTTATCTAGGATATGACCCTTTTAATTGGGTTGTTTAGTGAATAAAATATTGCTATTTTCAATAACCTAATCGAAAGTGCTTTTTTTTTTATTTTAACGTGATTTTATTGGATTTCAATACCTTTGTTTTGATGTTTAAATTAACAAAACAGTTTTAATTTTCGTGGATATAATGACAGTTCAATCGTTAAAATGACAGTTCGACCCGAACAAAAAAATTTTCCCATACAAACTTTAAATGCATTTCATATATAGTTCCCAGACTCAAAAAATTATGAAATTTTGGATTTCGACTACTTTTTGGGCGGAGAATCCGATTATGAAACAATCTGGACTGGATACCGCTAAAGAACCCAATTGTCAATACTGTGGCGATCATCATATGGAATTAAAATACGTCATTAGAAGGAATACACAGCCTTCTACTGCAATTAGTCTCACACAAAGGATGAATTATTGGTCATAAAACTGCTGCAGTAATGGGTGAGTGCCCAATAAATATCTTGCAGAAATTAGACGCTAGTCCATTACTCAGGCCCGGATTAAGGATTGTGGGGGCCCGGGGCTCGAGCGGATGCGAAGGCCCCTTGGCGATGAGCATAAAAAGTTTTCTTTGTTTTAAACATCATTTGAGCTATAAAGTTGATGTGTAATAACCAAAAAAGGTATTTGTGGGGGCCCCTAAAATGTGGGGGCCCGGGGCTTATGAGTTGGAGTTTTACCATGCACTAACGAATACTCACAGTCAAAGAAATATTCGTTTAGAACTAAAAGTAGGAGCAAAGTCATTATGCCAACCAGAAGAAAAACATTTTTTCATTCCATTGTGTGTACCCAGGAATGGAGCAAAGATCCCAGAGTTTATTATGAGTAAGAATGTCTCTCCAATAAATTTTATCCATTTTCAATGTTGCTTCAGATTCCGCCGATTCCGGTTTCGCCATTATGACACCACCAAAATTAAACATATTGCAATGTTAAACCACACACGCGCTCTCGCCAAAAACCGTGGCCGCTTCGCACCGGCGGCCAGCAGAGTAGTATAAATTCTATTTATTCCTCTCAACCACTTTACGACGCACCTTTCAAATTCCGCGTGGCTGACAGAATTTCCACCAACCAGTCAGTGTCGCCCCGTTCTCAAAACCTTTTAATCATTTGCCGCAAGCGCACTCTTCCCACAAATTATTGGGTCGCCGCTGTGTTCTTCTGTAGCTGCGTGTGGCGGCCTTTTTCTTCTCTGTTTGTTTTCCGATTTTCCCGATTTTCCTTTACATCACTCTGCACCACACAATCGGAAAGAAATGGGTGAAAAGGGAACAAAATCTAGTGAGGTATTCATGATAATCCACAGAAAAGCACACATACAATCACGTTAAAGTAAACAAATCCGGTCCAAATAGGCGAGGATTAGGAGAACAAATTGCATTCCTCTCGAAAACAGAGCAAGCCATGTATTTCACAGTTGTTGTTTCTTCGGGTTCTTCCTAATCCTGGTAGTCGTTGCTGTCTTCTTGTCCGCTAGCCTACGTGATCATTTCGATTTTGTAAGGCATGTGGTATGCGGAGCAAAGTTCCGTGAAATTTTCTAGGAATTTGATGCACAATTGCGTTTGCACAATTTTCACTGATCTTGAACTGCGTGGCAAATTTACGGGCCGATCTCCTTGCGTCGAAGAATCCCGCCTTTTTATGTGCTTCGCATGCAATTAAGCACGAAAAACGAACGATGACACCGCGCTGACCGACGCTGACAACGGCGATGAAGCGACTTGTCGACGTGCATATCAGATTACAAAGTGTATGAATTGTACGATTTTCACACGTATTTTTCACGCAATTTTCGCGCGCCACTCATTCGAGAGCGGGTGGTTGATTTTCTTCGGCTCCCACTAATACGCGCGGGAGAGAGGCACTCACGCTCACACACACGCATTGGATCTCTCTTCCTTTGCTGCCACTCTTCTTGATCGAGTTTTCCGCCATTCACTCAGCATTCTTTTACTTTGTCTTCTTCGCCCCCCCATCAATTCTCTTCTTCTCGGGGACGGCGAGATGGGGGAGGTTCAAAGAGGGAAAATATTTTTAACCCACTATCGCTTATTTTATTTCTTCTTTTCTTCTCGATCTCCCCATTGGAGAGTTTAGAATCCGAAAAGGACCCAATTTTCATGCACATTAGTCCGCCTTTCCGTCATTCTTCGCATTTTTCAATTTTCACAATCAACCTCGCAAGTGACTTTGTCTCGCTTTTCACTTTTCACACGGTGCCACGGTTTCGCACCATTAAAATCGTCCCACGGGTGGCCATTGGCGAGAGCCCACACGTACGATTAACCTCCAAAAAATCCATTCCCATTTCCCAATCAAAGGAAAATCACACACACTTGACGAAATTATCCAACAAAGTCCAATTTTCGCCACCGGAACGAAGGAATCATACCGATATTAAGTAACCACCGAGACCGAACCACTCGGTAGGCCAAGACCAAAATCAGATGAAAAAGGTTGGTCCCTGCTGTGTGGTTGGACTGTGATGATGATGAAGGCAGCCACGATTTTCCGCACACCGATCCACACACACGCGGCTTTTCCGAGAGCTCCGAAAAGAGAGACGAGTTACGAAAAACTGACACGGGAACGTCGCGTACGCACCGTTCTGGGCCTAAGCTCGATCGACGGCCACCACCGGCGGCTGTGGTGCCATCAAGGGGCGCATGCGTGGCCTGTTCCGGTGGATTTTCAGGGAGAGCACTCATTTTCCGATGGTGGTTGATCGCCTGGATGTATGCTAATTTTGTGCGATCGAAAAAGTGATGCCAGAATAGTTATTTATGTAACGAGTTGCAAAAAGTTGATTTTTTCAGCACGAGTTGTACATACGAAGAGTGCTGAAAAATCGAGTTTTGCAACGAGTTCCATACAAAATTTTATGCAATGATTTTTTTTCATTATACAACTCATTTGAGTTGCATAATGTTCATAATGCAGCCCAAATGAGTTACATTATGAACATTATGCAACTAGTTTTTTATTATGCAACTCATTTCAGTTGCATAATGAACCAGGTCGGAAAAATTGGCCATTATGATACTAAAATGAGTTACATAAAATAGAAATTATGATACTGAATTGCATAATAGTTACAAAGTTTTTTGTAATTGCAAAAAATACCCATTCAGTATAATCCTTGGTATAATCTTGCTACACGTACTTTCAAGTCGAACCACGTGGCAGCATTTATGCGCGTCAGCGTGGTGCTTTTGTTTGATCAGGTAGGCTATGATAGGGTAGGTGTCAGAAATTTGCAAGCTCTCGTCGTCGTCATACCGCAACCGCACCATGGCAGGAGCAAAAGAAGCTTCAGCTGCTGCTTCTACGACTGTTCTGCAGTCCTAATCTGAATCTGGATAGTCTTGATTCGGATTCGAGCTCATCAGAGGATGTAGAAGTAGCAGCTGTGTCTACGGTAGCCTCAAAAGTTATCGAAAAGTGGGTGCTGGCAAAGGTGCCGAAAAGTGCTACTTTTCGACACTCTTAAGAGTGCCGAAAAGTAGTACTTTTCGGCACTTTTGGTTTAAGGAAGAAAAGTAGGCCGTTTTAACGTTATAACCGCGAGTGAAAAGTAGGGGAAAACGCAACGCAATTACAAAAAAAAAATTATGCAATGATTTTTTCATAATGCAACTTATTTGAGTTTGTCTTCCTAAGGGACTTTCAATTCATAGAACTTGTTTTATCGTATTTAGTTTAAACTATCTTGTACTTCTTCCCTGCCCTTCGGTTCAGAAAGGGGTATGGGCGCCTTCTGTCAACTTGGTCGAGGCAGATTTCTTGTGAGAACAAGTTGCATACGGACATTCAAAAGTGCCTGAACGAAAGATGTTGCTTGTGAGGATCACTTGAAGATCGGATGAAAGATCATTCTTTTTTTTTTTTTTTTTGAATATTCACGTTCGTCTATTTGTTGCTCTTCGTATTCGTATATTTTAAGTTTCATCTTCAACTGAGTTTGGTGAACGCTGCTCGTCAGCAGGGATGATCTTCGCATCTGGATCCGTTGAACCATTCTGAATGGCCGTCGTGAAAGTATCACCAAAAGCGCTACTAATATTTATTTTATATTTTCATGTATCTGAGTATCATGAGTGATAGCAGTAAGCAGGGATAGCAGTGAAAAATGGATGTAATGCAGCACGACGGTGGTGCGATGCTGGTAAAAAAATATCGCTGGAGATGAATATTGTTTGTACTCAGCCATGTCTAAGACGTGCTCCGAAGTGTCAGGAAAGGAAGCATGCATAAAGCACTAATCTACAAAATCCCGGGAAAAAAGTTGAAAGACCTTATTTCATATGGAAATCCAGCGGTAGACAAGAGGTGGATATGGACGGATGTTCGTTGGAATTGGAAGGACATTGGTAATGATAGAGCTGAATTTAAGAAAGCGACGAAGCGGTTGTAGCAGGAGATGGTGAAGTTGGATTACGAAGACGATTTGCTAGAAACCGCAGACAGCAAATGACATAGGCTTATCGTCTTTCGATGGAGATGGCGATGAGGATGAAGCAGCACTCCAAGAACATAACCAAAATTTAATTACAACTACCCACCACAAAAAACAACACGATCGAACGAAAATAGAAAAGAGCAACCCAGCAAAACCAGTATGTTCAAAACGCTTACCCCAAACAAGCGACCCAAAGGTAAATTACTTTGACCATTTAACTAACAACACATTCTCTTACAGCTCAATACACCACATCGATTTCCCACCTTTCCCAATCCTTAAGGCCACGCAAAACTTAAAAGCCGCAGAGCTAAAGAGGTTGCTATGCCTACTCCCAAATTCAAAGGTGTATTATGGACAATGCGAGTTCTCGGACTTGCATTGGAGACTTGGACCTATGACCCCCTTGTGCATCAATAAAATAAAATAAAATAAAATAAATAAAATAACTATCTTGTACTTCTTCATGGTTCTACATTACCTGGAACGCGGCCTGCTTCTCTTCGACTTAGTGTCCTTTGAGCACTTCTACAGTTATTAAATAAAGTGCTTTCTTTGGCGGCCGTTGCATGAATTCGTATATTGTGAGGCAAGAACACTCCTATATTGTTTTAGGGATTCCTTCAGGAGACTCTGCCGAGATTCTGTTAGGGATTTCTCCTTCATTGACTCCTTCCAGCATTTATTTTAATAATTTCTCCAGAGATACTTTCATGATTCCTTCATGAAGAATTCTCGGGATTTCTTCAATAATTGTCCCTTGTAGATAGGGATTCCCATATAAAGACAGTATATTGAAGATTGTTTTGGGACTATACCAAAAAATTCCAGTTTTTATATGAAGATTCAGATTGTGATGTTAGAAACTTTGGGCATTGACGAGTTAAATGTACATAGTTCAAACAGGGGTCTTCAGTTAGCCTAGTGGTTAAGGCTATGGATCGCCAATCTGGAGACCACGGGTTCGATTCCCGTTAACCAGCCTTAACCACTAAGCTAACTGGAGACCCATGTTTGAACTAGGTACACACTTAGAAATTCTGAAATTTGCACGAAACGGAATCACCAAAGAACGTAAATATTTTCAAGACTGAATCATAATTTGGACTCAATTTTACGCGCATCATGTAACTGCTGGTTGGTTGCGTTAGATGTCAACAAATCCGTTTCACCAGAAAAGTAGAAGCAGTATCACGTCCATCAACCATCTTCTAACTCGGTGAAATAGCCGAGAGGTAAGAGATGTGGCTCACGATCAGGAGATCCGGTGTTCGAATCCATGCATGGCATTATTTTACTTTTCTTTGTTTTATCTGTCAAATCGGTTTTAGCGATTGCTAGACGCTAAGAAAAAATAAGTTTTATTTTGGGGTCTTGAAAGACGTAAATTTACATGTTTCAACCTCTAAATTTGTGTTTTTGGAGATGCTCGTA
Organism: Aedes albopictus; assembly: GCF_035046485.1. Classification (NCBI taxonomy): domain Eukaryota; kingdom Metazoa; phylum Arthropoda; class Insecta; order Diptera; family Culicidae; genus Aedes; species Aedes albopictus. The sequence continues at coordinate 19,998,471 of NC_085138.1, forward strand.
TATGTCAGGTTCAGGACATTTAAAATTACATGATATTTTCTAGGTGTGTATGTATATTTAACTCGTCAACGCCCAAAGTTTCTCACCTCACAATCTGCATCTTCATATAAAAACTGGAAGTTTTTGATGTAGTCCCAAAACAATCTTCAATATACTGCCGTTATACCTATGTCTGTTCTATGTTGTATGGGAGTCCCTATGAACATGGGACAAATATTGAAGAATTCCCGAGAATTCTTCATGAAGGAATCTTGAAATTATTCCTGGAGAAATTTTTAAAATAAATGCCGGAAGGAGTCAATGAAGGAGAAATTCCTAACGGAATCTCGGCAGAGTATCCTGAAGGAAATCCTAAAACAATCTGGGAGTGTTATATGAATAAAGCTCAAAAATAGTTATTTATGTAACGAGTTGCAAAAAGTTGATTTTTTCAGCACGAGTTGTACATTTATCCAACGAGGCTTGCAACTCATTTCAGTTGCATTATGAATCAGTTCAGAAAAGTTGGCCATTATGATACCAAAATGAGATATATAAAATTGAAATTATGATACTGAATTGCATAAAAGTATTTTTAAATATCCTAGAGGAATCCAAGAAACAATCCCGACAGAGATCTCTGAAAGAATCCTAGAAGAAGTTCTGAAGGAATCTCAAGAGAAATACCCGAAGGAATCTCTGGAGGAATATCAAGAAAAAATAATGTAATAACCCCGGGAAAACCTCTAAAGGAATCGCTGAAGAAATCTTGAGAGAAATCCTGATAGACATCCGGGGAGAGATCCCAGAATGAATCCCTGGAGAAATTCTTCACGGAAACTCTGGAGAAATTTCTAATGAAAGCCCGGGAGAAATCTGCAAATGAATCCTACGAGAAATCAATAAAGGAACCTCAGAAAAAATATCTGAATGCTCGGTCATACTCCCCTCCCCATCCTCCTAATGCGTTACGTAATTCGTGGACGGCGTCCAAAAGAAACCACGTAAAATAAACGACGAAATTAGGGAGATATCACTGGAGGAATTATGGAAGGAATTCTCTGGCAACGGCGTAGCCAGCCTTTTCTTATTCCTTGCTTACTCTCCTGAATAAACACGATAAAGTGAAGGATGGATTGGAAAGAGAGGCCATTCGCGCCTGGTTTCATCCCGATTTTTCTCATGTTTGTTTAGGAGAGTGGAAAAGAAAACAGAAAAAGCTGACTACGCCGCTGAGCCCTTGGAATCTCTTACGTAATCCTGAGAAAAAAAAAACTAAGACGAATCCTGGAGTAATCCTTGATACAGTCGCAGGAAAATCCGTAAAAGAATCTGGCAGAAATGCCCAGAGGAATCAACGAAGAAATTCTAGTGAAAATCCTAGGAGAAATGCCAAAAGGAATCCCGAGAGGAATTCCAGGAGGAGTCTCTAAAAAATCCCTGATGAAATATGTAAAAGAATCCCTGAAACGATTACTGTTGAAATAACTAAAAGAATCCGGAAAGGAATCCCAAGAGGAATACTGGGATGAATCTTTAAAGGAAAGCCGGGCAGCATTAATGAATGAATCACTGGACATTTCTGATGAAATCCCTGAAAGGATCCTGGAGGAATCCCAATAGAATTCCTAAACAAATTTTGGTGGGAATACCTGAAAGAAAAATCCCGGGAGAAATCGATGAAGGGATCTCAAGAGGCATTGAGAAAGATCACCTGAATGAATTTCGAGATGAAGCCAAGGAGAGAACAATGAAGAAATCGCAGGGAAACAATGAAGGAAGCCCGGGAGAAGGAAAAAATCTCTGGAGAAAATTCAGGAAGAATCCTGAACAAGGATGGAAATCTAGTGATCATGATCAGATTTCGAATGTGTCGCGGTCGAACGGCATCGCGCGATCATAGCAACAACGATAACATTTTGTCGTCAAGCATCATAACGAACTTCGGTCCGAGAAGAATGATTCGCTCGGCATGTGCGGGCGCGATGCGATCGTTATCATGAAGTCGAAATGATAAATTAGTGATTTCATTCACTTTTTGAGCATTCTTATTGATTTAACTTCCAGATATGCTTATGAACGTGTCATTTCGAATCATGAATGCGGCTTACGGGTGCATAAGTGGCAAACAATGTGATGAATAAAATTTATCATGACTTGTAACATGATCCGATAACGGGTCATCACGCGATGAAGCGTGCATCAGATGCTTTAATTGTTCTGTGATACGAGCACGGTGTGAGGCGTCGGCATCATGCTACTGCAAGAACAAGGCTATCTTGGATTATTCTCATCCTGTATCATTTATCGCTTGAAGTGATTTTCTGCCATCCTTGATCCTGAAGGAATTTCAGATACAGTTTGGAGAATGATCTGCGAAAGAATTCCGCTACTAAATCTGGTAAAAAATCTAAGGGAATCCTCAGAGGGAAAAAAAGATACGTCTTCAGCCAAAGGCTGTACAGACTGAACGAAACTTAACACTAGACAACGGACACCACACATATTACGAGCGACAGTGGATACGAGGAAGAAACATTTCTTGGGAAAAGTTTCATCGCCCGGAGCGGGAATCGAACCCTCACCCCATAGCATGGTACGATTACACGCTTCGTGACGCTAGCCGCACGGCCATAAGGCTCCACAAATGAAGGGATCCCGGGATGAATCTCTAATGGATTGTCGAAAATGTCCCTGTAGAAATCCCGAAGAGTTCCTTGAAGCGGAGGACGGAAATGAACCAACTCCCACGCTGAGGGAAGTTAAGGATGCCATTCATCAGCTCAAAAGACACGAACACGTTTAGTACTTCCAGTGAGCTATTCGCTCTTTGAAGGAAGCACGACACTAGACAACGGACTAGCATGCAACGCCCAGTGGCACAGCCGAAAACTTTTCCTGACAGCTGCGGCGGGAATCGAACCCGCGCTCCTAGCATGATGCGACTAAATGCTTGGTGACACTAGCCGCACGACCACGAAGCCACACAAAACCAACAAAGCAGCTGGTAAGGATGCTATCACAGCTGAACTCATCAAGATGGGCCCAGAAAAGTTGGCCACCTGTCTGCATCGGCTGATAGTCAGGATCTGGGAAACCGAACAACTACCGGAGGAGTGGAAGGAAGGGGTAATCTGCCCCATTCACAAGAAAGGCAACCATTTGAAATGTGAGACCTTCAGGGCGATCACTATTTTGAATGCTGCCTACAAAGTGCTATCCCAGATCATCTTCCGTCGTCTGTCACCTAAAACGAATGAGTTCGTGGGAAGTTATCAAGCCGGCTTCATCGACGGTCGGTCGACAACGGACCAGATCTTTCCCGTACGGCAAATCCTCCAGAAATGCCGTGAATACCAGGTCCCAAAGCATCACCTGTTCATCGACTTTAACCCTCTAATGGATACCTGGGGTCCATTGGACCCCAGAGCCACTTTGAAGTGGTCGCAAAAAAGTTTGGATTGACACATCGCACGGTGGGACGAATGGCCAAAAACGTGAACTTTTTTCAGTAGCGTCTTTGAATGTAATTTTATCGACATGGTGTCTTCGAATGAAAATTTTATAAAAATAGGGCGCATCCAATGGCGTTTAGCTTTAGTTCGCAACTTTGCCACAGGCAGCGCTGTAAAATCCAACTTTTTTGTTTGACGTTTTTTCAATATGGTTTCTTCGGCAAAGTTGTAGATATGCTCAATACAAATATCTTTGCCGAAGACGCCAACCCTGTATCTCTTCGTTGTTTCAAGATACAGACGTATTTTATGAATGACCCCCCAAAAATCGTTTTATGCATATATTTCGGAAACGCGCAGTTTTAGAAAGTTACAATGTTCTACAAAGTTATGTAAAATGTCAAAATAAACAACTTTGTAGAAGTGAATAGGGTTCTAAAATGTCAATAGGGTTAGTTATGGCTATTTTTGAGTAAAAAATAGCCGTTTTTCTTGGCTCAATAATTATCTTGGATGCAAACGGATGCAAACCAAACCCCACTATGCTCAATATGTGTTACTATTAGTTGAATATCCTGATGTTTTCGGCTGTATCCTCGAGTATCCTTAGCAGGGGTTCTTAATCTTACTAGAGCCCATTTTTTATGCTTAAACAATAATATCCGCTTTTGTATGTCATTTAGAACCCCATTATCTTCTGTGAAGTGATAAATATAAACTATTCGCATAATTGTATGCATTATTGCGCTTACAAAAACCAATTATTATCGAATTATTATCATATTATTTTGAAAACACTGCATAGAAGTGAGCTAAACCAGTCGGTCACATGTATCCAAGTTAGCTCACCAATGTAATGTGATAGTAATTCAATAATAATTTGCTTTTGTGGGCGCAATAATTCATACAATTATGCGAATAGTTTAGATTTATCCCTTCGCAGAAGATAATGGGGTTCTAAATGACATACAAAAACTGATATTTTTGTTTTAGCGTCAAAAATAGGCTCTAGTAAGATTAAGAACCCCTGCTAAGGATACTCGAGGATACAACCGAAAACATCAGGATATTCAACTAATAGTAATACATATTGAACCTAGTGGGGTACGGTTTGCATCCGTTTGCATCCAAGATAGATATTGAGCCATGAAAAACGGCTATTTAACTCAAAAATAGCCATAACTAACCCTATTGACATTTTAGAACCCTATTCACTTCTACAAAGTTGTTTATTTTGACATTTTACATAACTTTGTAGAACATTGTAACTTTCTAAAACTGCGCGTTTCCGAAATATATGCATAAAACGATTTTTGGGGGGTCATTCATAAAATACGTCTGTATCTTGAAACAACGAAGAGATACAGGGTTGGCGTCTTCGGCAAAGATATTTGTATTGAGCATATCTACAACTTTGCCGAAGAAACCATATTGAAAAAACGTCAAACAAAAAAGTTGGATTTTACAGCGCTGCCTGTGGCAAAGTTGCGAACTAAAGCTAAACGCCATTGGATGCGCCCTATTTTTATAAAATTTTCATTCGAAGACACCATGTCGATAAAATTACATTCAAAGACGCTACTGAAAAAAGTTCACGTTTTTGGCCATTCGTCCCACCGTGCATCGGTCCCGTTTTCACAGTACCTTCAAACTACACCGCGATGAGTTATTTGTGCAAAAATAACAAATATTTCATGGCGTACTATAGATTATTTTTTATGTCAAAGTTGAACCGGGCGATTTTGGTCCCCTGGGGTCCATTGGACCCCACGACACGAATGATTGTATCTTGTGATCGTCACTTCCTAGAATAATGCTGTCTTCGACAAAATTGTTCAATAGACCAAGGGCAATCTTGTGACGAACAAATTGAATTGGAATTAGCCCAGTAGGTGGCGCTATTGTTTATTCAAATTATGGATTGAAAGATAAATTTAGCTTGAATATCTTGAGATTCGGAATGTATAGAAAGTTTGTGTCTTCGGCAAAAGTGTTCAATACATCAAGGATTATTTGGTAATGAAAAAGTTTTTCTGCAAAATGGCGCTAATTAGTTCGTAGGTATATGCCCAGCATCCTAGATTACCGAGTGGCAAGCGTTCTCAAATAAGTACGCTTCTTTTGAAGTGAATATCTTGAGAATAAAACAATATAATTACATTCTGTTCACAATACCAATACTTCCAATTTGGTGGATAATTTACTTCAGAATTGACTCACCCGGATACCTCCAGGAATTCCTCCCAAAATTTCTGAAGAAACTCCTACCAGGATTCTTCCAGAAATTAATACAGGGATTCTTTCAGTAATTGCTACCGAGGTTCCTCTACGATTTCATCTGGGAAATCCACTTTAAAGCCCTCCGGAAATGACTCCCAAAACTACTTCAGGAATTCCACCAGGGATTCAACTAGGAATTCGTAAAAGGATTCTTCCACAAATGCTTTCCGAGATTCCTCCACGAATTCCTCCCAGAATTTCTTCAGGAATTTGTCTCCGAATTGCTCCCGGGTTTTCTCCAGAATTTCCTCCCGGGTTTCCTGCATGAGTTTTTCTAGGAAATCCACTTGAAATTCCTCCTGGGATTTCTTCAGGAATTCCTCCGGGGGTTGCTTCAGGAATTCCTCCTGGGATTTCTCCAGGAATTCTTACCGGTATTTCTCAACGAATTTCTCCCGGGATTCCTCCAAGAATTCTTCCTGGCATTCCTCCAGGAATTCCTCTCGGGATTCTTTTAGGAATTTCTCCCGGGATTCTCCTGAAATTTCTCCCGTGATTCCTCTAGGAGTTGCTCTCGAGATTCCTCTAGGAATTTCTTCCAGGATTCCTCCAGGAACTCCTCACGGGATTCCTCCAGGAATTTCTCTCCAGGAGTTCCTCCCGGTTACGGGAAGAAAAACGTTGAAATTTACATTCCATTTTATTCGATTTATCATGAAAATATATTTTGTATCACAGAGAACAGACATCCAAGCCTATAGAAAATTGTCTCGAAAGCTGTGCAAGGATTCAATTTTTTAGCGTTGACAACACTAGCGTCACCTATGCGGCAAGTTGCTACAATTAGTGGTGAGTACGCATACCTACACACCAAATTTTTCGAAACGCTTCCAGCACAAAAAAAATCAGCAAAATTAATTGCTGAATTTCAGCAAAATTTTTGCTGAACTTCAGCACAACGTTGCTGATCAACTGTCAAAATTGCAGGATGGTTCAGCAAGTTGAAAAATACTTGCTGATATTCAGTAAATTCATATTGCTGAATGAAATCAGCACAAAAAAAATCAGCAAAATTTGCTGAATACCAGCAAACAAAATTTGCAGTGTACATAAGTTTTATATTCACCACCGACAACAGCGTGGGAACATTGGGATAGCAGCGCCACCACGATGTTGCCACTTGTGTCGCCATTTCAAATGAACGTTTAAAATCGTCAAAAAAATGCTACGCCATTTATGGATGGCCCCTAATCAAGCGATCTGTCAATTCGTTTAGCCAAACGAGATTTACGGAACGATAACGACTGTGGGTTATGTGACGTCATTTTCTATTAGTACACACTAAATTCACTATAAAACACTCTAAAATTGCGTAATTCAACTATTTCTCCCCAAGTCTGTAGATTCTATAGTGTCTATATTCGGTAGGTCCATGTCCTGCCAAATAACAGCTGTAGACACCATCTCTATAAATAATAAGCAGCCCGCACCAGCGTCTCCCAATAGGAGAGTTCGTATCAAATGGCTCATCAACTGAACATTTTTGACCTACCCAACAACTAAGACACACTTTTTCTAAGAAATCAGGATCCTGAGATATTATGAAATCAAAAATTTGCATGCTATCTAGCACTGCCTAGTGGTGGAATATCGAATCAAACGGTCCATATTCTATAAGTTCTTGACCAACTAAACAACTTTGCCGAAGACATCAACTATATAAGTAATCAGGATCCTGAGATATATGAGATTTAAATTTTAATAGTGTTACGTCTGTTTGTCTCTGATTCCTCTTGGGTTTATTCAAATATTACGAAACGCAAAATTTGACAACTTAAGCGCTCCTCCCTTCTCCGTGTAACAACTTTTGCATGGAAAATTTTGAATGAAACGTAACACAGCGCTAGACCACCTCCCACTCCTTTGCGTTACGTAATATTTGAATGACCCCTATTGACCCGCTGGACATATATGTCTACTCGTCTACAGCAGTGCGATTTACCCTATTGTTTCGGTACGTCTCGTCCTTGTCCGCTTGTTTAGGTATGTTATATCCTGTAGATTGGGGGCATTTTTCAATGCTCACTAGCACCACCTAGCGGAAACTTCCCGAACTAAATTGTTCATCACTAGATAGGCCTTGACTTTCCTAACATCTTTGCTGAAAACATCACCCTTTCAAAAAGTAAGGATCACGAGATACGCGAGAATATATGTTGGGGTCCAATGGACCCCAGGGTCCCAAAACGGACCTTCATTTAAGGTATCCTCTTGAGGGTTTAAGCGGCATACGACAGTAAACGGCTTTCCCGGGAAGCTGAGTAGACTGATTAAAGCAACGATGGACGGTGTGCAAAACTGCGTAAGGGTCGCGGGTGAACTATCCAGTTCAAGACTGAGACAAGGTGACGGACTCTCATGCCTACTCTTCAACATCGCTCTGGAACGTGTGATGCGACGAGCAGGGCTCAACAGCCGGCGAACGATTTTCACAAAATCCGGTCAATTTGTGTGCTTTGCGGACGACATGGACATTATCGTTAGAACATTTGGAACGGTGGCAGAGTTGTACACCCGCCTGGAACGCGAAACAGCAAAGGTCGGACTGGTGGTGAATGCCTCAAAAACAAAGTACATGCTGGTAGGCGGAACCGAACATGACCGGATCCGTCTGGGTAGTAATGTTACGATAGACGGGGATACTTTCGAGGTGGTGGAGGAATTCGTCTACCTCGGATCCTTACTGACGGCTGACAACAAAGTGAGCCGTGAAATTCGGAGGCGCATCATCAGCGGAAGTCGGGCCTACTACGGGCTCCAGAAGAAACTGCGGTCGAAAAAGATTCACCCACGCACTAAATGCACCATGTACAATACGCTAATAAGACCGGTGATCCTCTACACGGGCACGAGACATGGACCATGCTCGAGGAGGACCTACAAGCACTCGGAGTTTTCGAGCGACGCGTGCTAAAAACGATCTTCGGCGGTGTGCAGGAGAACGGTGTGTGGCGGAGAAGGATGAACCACGAGATCGCTGCACTTTACGGCGAACCCAGCATCCAGAATGTGGCCAAAGCCGGAAGGATACGGTGTGGGCAGGGCATGTTGCAAGAATGCCGGACAACAACCCTGCAAAGCTGGTGTTTGCAACTGATCCGGTTGGCACAAGAAGGCGTGGAGCGCAGAGAGCACGATGGGCGGACCAGGTGGAACGTGACTTGGCGAGCATTGGGCGCGACCGAGGATGGAGAGCGGCAGCCATAAACCGAGTATTGTGGCGTACTATATGTCTTGTCCTAATGATGTTGAACAAATAAATGATGATGATGATGTCGTCATGGAAAACTTAGGAAACTGAATGGATCAATGGAGCGAAGAAGGGACTTGAAAGGAACCTTAGTTGACTGACAAACTTATAAGAGCAGCTGTAGATAAGTTTGTGAGTGAAGGACTGTAACGCAGAAACAATCCTGATACTCGCTTCATCCAAAATAAGGAAGCACAGCGAAACTGCTCTAAATTGTGTCTTGTCAACGCATTAAACTTAATTTGTGTACACAAATTAAACAAATTGTCGTCGTTATTTTCACGTCATCGCAGATCAAACGTACAAATTACAACAATGCGCCCATCGCTCTAACAACAGAATAGCTGAACGAGAACAAATTCCCATTCGTGCACAGACATCTGCTTTCACTCTCCTTCGATGATGCAGCCAGCACCGGGCATCGGACAGTGCCAGCGTGGAGCGCCAACAGGCAGACAGCGAATCTGCTCGCTCACTACGCCGAGGTCACCAGACCACGCTGGCGCTGCTGCGCTGCTAGCTGATCTGATCAGTGCTGAAAAATTCATTTCGTCATATCTAAATTCAATCACCTACAGCTCATTTTGGAGGCTGAACCTGAGAATATGGTATATGAAAGACTTGTGCAGCTAGACCAGTTCTGCTAGAAAGTCACGAAAAAACTGCTATTTTTCGAATATTTAACGTAAATGTCACGGCCTTCCTTTGAAAAATGCCAAATGATATTCACGGTGAATATCATTTAGCATTTTTCAAAGGTGGTCCGTGACACTTACCTTAAATATTCGAAAAATATCGGTTTTCCGTGACTTTCTAGCAGAACTGGACTAGCCGCACAAGTTTTTCATATACCATATTCTCAGGTTCAGCTTCCAAAATTAGCTGTAGGCGATTGAATTTAGATATGATGAAATGAAATTTTCAACACTGGATCTGATGCTGTAACGCGGTGCCCATTTGTACTACGGCGAACGACGGCAACGACGGGATGCAAGTTGATATTATAATTACAGCTGAAATGAACAACATTCGTCGAAATGAAATCGGAGTGACACATCGCCGCAACGCGGACGCCTTTCTGGCACAAATGAGCAGCAACGGCAACGAGAAATAGAAGATTCTATTTTATAGGCACTGGTTTGTTTGGGCGGGCGGCCGGCGGCGGTTATACGAGAGTCTTTTCTAATGGTCTACTCGCTTGAACAAGACATCCGACACGTGCGAAACTGTTGGTGGGAGGGTTGTTGTTATTTATTTGATGGGGACGGTAAAAAGTGCAGGATGCTTTCGTATGTACTCTAGGTAATTAAAATAAGATGGGCGCAGATTGCTCTTAAAGTCACAAAAGGGATCTAGTAAATTCCAGCGGAATCGGATATGTTTCGTTGTATGGACAATATCATCACAGACAAACAGAATTGAGACAGATGAAATTTCTATCACCAAGCCACTAAATTTTGATAATTATATCATTTTGTTCTTCTAGGCGTTCCGCCCCATTTGAGACAAAGCCTCGTTTCGACATAGTGTTCCATAAGCACTATACTGCTCTGTGGTAAAAATTCTGCGACTAATTCTGTTGCTTACTTCATTTCTTTGCTGAAGCTGTGCCGTCATGAGCCTCTGGGTCGGCCTCCGGCTGCAATGTCCTGCTGGGTTCCAATCTAACGCTTGTTTGCAGATGTCGTTCCCGCCCCTGCGTCGATTGTGGCCGAACCACCTCCACTTTCGCTCCAGAATTTCTGTCGTTTTCGGCTCTTGATAACGTTGACGATGGAGCTCCACTTGTGGAGCCACCATACATGAATTATTTACCGCAGGCATATATTGATGATGACCTCTGCAGCCGTTGAGTGTTTTCCACTGATACACAGCAGGTTTCACTGGCGTATAATAGTACAGATTTCACGTTTGAGTTGAAAACTCAGATTTTGGTGCGTCGACAAATCTGATTTTTTTTCATACATTTATTAAAATTGTAACAGCAGCCTTCACATGGGCGTAG